>NC_057948.1:6627276-6852276 GCF_018555375.3 Anguilla rostrata
GAAAGACAGCTAAAAGACAGACAGTTGGGCCAGTGCCAAGTGAGCCTATATTTATACAATGATATGTAACCAGGCAAAAATAAAACAATAATACAAAAAACAAACAGGAAATAAAAATGAAAAAAATCTTCAGAAATACCTTGGGTTAAAGTCACTTTTCTTATATTTGTCTTTCTTACATTTAATTTTATATATGTCATGCAAGGGACTGTGGGAAAAGTCAACAGTTTTTGATAGGGAGTGAACATAGGTAGAGAACCAAAAGCACGGACGAACTGACTGATTGACTGATGGATAGACGGACTGACTGCTACTGACTGACTGACGGCCTGACTGACTGACTGCAAAATGCAAATTTCTTTTTTTCAGAAGAGGATATCATGTCTGGTGAAGAGCGTAGTAACTTTGAAACACCCCATTCGGTAAAGACAAAATTTAGCATTCCAGTTATGTATTTATTGACAGTTCAGATAGCGCCGACCTATTCTGCAAGAAAAACCCAATGGGGATTCAGTGTGCCTACTCTTCACACGTTGAGTTACCATCTCACACCACACGGCCATTCGCTCGCATCTAGCATGTGTGCGGGTAAAGTACTCTAATGCAAAGGTCCATGAGACATTTAATCCCTCTACCTCCTTACACACGGAAAGAATCTGCCAACTGAAAAACAGTACATCGATCTTTCGACTGTGACACTTTGTGATCACAGATGCCTAACAGTTGTACTGCAACTACTGAAAGTTATCTGTGCAGTTTAATGATGCTCATATACGTTAACAGCTGTGTAATGCCAATTATCATGTAAAGTGTTAGCTCTGACACAAATTTTTAAATGCACTATGCTGTACCTGAACTATACTATATGACCAAAAGTATCTGGATAGCCCTTGGTCTTGGGCTGTTTTTCATGGTTTTGGCTAGGCCCCTTAGTTCCAGTGAAGGCAAATCTGAATGCTACAGCATACAATCCCATTCTAGATAATTATGTGCTTCAGTTTGGGGAAGGCCCTTCCCTGTTGCAGCATGACAATGCCCCCGGACACGAAGCGACGTCCATATCGAAATGGTTTTGGTGAGAACGGTGTGGAA
This sequence comes from Anguilla rostrata, assembly GCF_018555375.3. Lineage (NCBI taxonomy): Eukaryota > Metazoa > Chordata > Actinopteri > Anguilliformes > Anguillidae > Anguilla > Anguilla rostrata. The sequence continues at coordinate 6,628,369 of NC_057948.1, forward strand.
GAACTCGACTGGCCTGCACAGAGCCCTGACCTCAACCCCATCCAACACCTAATGCTCTAACGTTGAATGGAAACAAATCCCTGCAGCAATGCTCCAACATCTACTATAAAGCCTTCCCAGTAGAGTAGAGGTTGTTAAAGCAGCAAAGGTGGACCAACTCCATATTAATTCTCATCATTTTGGATGAGATGTTGGATGTCAGGTGTCCACATGCTTTTGTCAATGTAGTATTTGAACAGTAACACTGGCCTGGAAATCACTTTCCTGGTCTGCTTCATTTCAGCATCTTTAGCCAGGAAGATTTTTTTTACGGGACTACGTTCACCGTCAAATGTAATTTAAAAAATCAGTAAATCAAGGAATTAGGAGAGTAAACAAACACTGAGATGATGATGATGTGTCTCATCCAGGCTGCTGCATTGCTCTGTGTGTTTAATTCAGGAACGCTATGCGGCAAGTGGCACTGCTGTTACCTCACTCAAAAAATGTGACCTTTCGTCTGAAATGTTTCGCTAATGGTTTCTGCCCACTAATGTTGACGCTCTCCAACTTTGAGACTTATTAGTCTCTATAATGAGAGCGAATACGAAAGGAAGTGAACAAAAAAGTTGAAAAGTCAAGCTGTAATTCAGTAGCACGGAGTCAAGGCACTCAAGAAACTCAATACTTAATACCTGCCAGCCAAAAATGTGCAACAAACCAATTCTGCCTAAATTGAAGTGTCAGTTATTAATACAGTGGCCCTCCACACAGTGGCGGGCAGGTTGATTCTATCGGGTGATTTTTACAGTAGAATGCTTTTTCCATGAAAATATATTAGCTCATTTATATTTATATTATCTATTTTTATATAATCTCTTTTGTTGTTGTTATTATAATAATAATAATAATAATAATAATAATAATAATAATAAAAACAAATTCTCTGTATCACACTTTTGGTACACGCATAATCTCCTTCACTGAAAAAAGAGTAAAAAAGAAAAAAGCGCAACAGCCAACAGTGTAATAAAACTAAAAGAAAGATAAAAGAAGGTAAAAATATATGGAACATAAAATGTTAACACAGAAAATATGGAATAAAATGATGTAAAAATAAAAATGCCCTAAAAGAAGGTTATAAAATATGAGTAATAAAAGTACTATTAAACTGGCCAAGTAATTATCAGGGTTTTTTTTAAATGATGTACTGGCAAACTGTCCAGGGTGTATTCCTGCATTTTTCCCAATGCATGCTGGGATAGGCTCCAGCACCATCCGCGACCCTGACCAGGAATAAGAAGGTATAGATGCATAGTGCATGAATGAATGGATGAAGGTTAAAGCAGTCATTAATTTCATGTTTTTATAATTAATCTTAAAACGAGATTTAAAACCCCTCAAGGATTAAAGATATCGTACAGTATGTGCTGTGCAGAGGAATTCCATGAAATATTAAAATTAATAGTTGAAATGGGAATAAATTTGGACAGTGCTCCACACAGTTTCCTTAACAGCCATTTTAATATACGAAAATGGTCATAATGTCGATACAATTACGTTTCATTTTCTTCTCGTTTTACACAACGTGCTTTCAAATCTAAGCGTGAATGAGTGCTGGACAATTAAGACCGTGGACACGTGCGCGTCTGTTTGCGCTCAGCAGGTTTAAAAAAACTGCCTCGCGACAGAGAACGGCAGTGATTCAATCAGAGGCAGAGAAATCTCCGCGTGCGGTAATTGATTATTTGTCCTGCGGGAGTCGTAACCAGCCCTGGGATTAACCCCGCGCTCCAAGCCTCTCGAAACGAAATTTGCCGAGGTGACTCGGAGGAACAGCGCTGTGGGGAAAAGGGGGGGGGGGGTCGTCCGGGCGGGAAACGGACTGCGCTCCACAAAAAAAACCGAAACTCGGAGGAGGGTAAAGAATGGAGGCGAAGGCTGAGGGGATTGCTCAAACTCACAGCTGCTCTCATTAATCGTGTTTGTCCTGTCCCGCTAGCAACGGGTCCACAAATCATCATCTCATGCTGGATTTCTAACGTTTTGCGTATCTGATGCTGTTCAGTTCTCCTAGTTGCTGCATTGCATTCTGTCCAACCTGGCAACCTACTACAGCGGCGCTTCATGACTCCTGCATGTTTAGTATGAGATGGAATTTATTAGTTGAACACTGGTGACAGGAGATGACACCTCTGAGTGTTTTTCAGATCTGATATTTCTTTCTGTTTAGACCACAATCATCAAATGTGTCACATACATGATTTTTCAAGAAAAACACTGTCCAGGCCAATCAACAACAAACACTAAAACTGAAATAATGCCAAACAAATATCCTTTTCCTTTAATAAGACACAATCAATATAATTTTTGTGGTTGAACATGTACTGTACAGTGCAAACAGTTTTGAGTCATCATTTCACACCCCTACTACGTGCAACTTTCTGATCGCAAAACGACAAACTGAGAACTTGTGCAATTTCAGAAGGATCCAGGAAACCACAGGCTAGTCAGTTTAATTGCCACCACATGTAGAATTCTGGAATCTGCCATTGGGGAAAAGACGAAATCATTCCTTGAAAAAAGCAAGTCTTTAGGGACAGCGTAGTTTTTGCAGGGGAACAGAATCTGAAGGACTTCCTTGAGGAAACCACAACCTATTTTGATTCATACAGAGTGGGGTTGAGTTTTGAGTTTTAGAGCAAGGAGGCATCAAAGGAACTGAGAAAAGGGCAGGTTCTGTTCAAGTGTGAGGAAGTTCTCAGTTTACGAAGAGCCGCCTGGGTGTGGACCAGCACGCCAGAGGTCCCCAGGGTGTTAAAGTTCAGCTTCAACGCAGCGCTGGACATTCTGTAGTCTGTAGGTAAGCGGTGAACCTAGATGGGCTGAATTGCCTGTTCTCCTCATCATTATGTATCCTTATGTTCTCATGTTATTATCTACAAATCATGCTGTCGGGACTCATTTGGTGAGCCAGCCTTGTGTAAATAGGCAGCGGGAACGTATCCAGCTCCGCAGTGAATTCTGAGACGCTGGGGGCTGATGCGAATTAAATTACATTTTTAAGAGACGGCAACATTCTTAGAAAAATGGCATAAATATCTTAAAACAGCAAACCTGCTTTGAAGTCTCGTTTGTAATTAATCGATTTGTTTGAGAGGGAGGATGCTGTACTGATCTGAGCAGGGGAAAATCATGGAGGGAACTGGGGTGTTTTGCACAATGAAATAATTTCACTAAATTCCACAGTGTAACGGTAAGGAACAAGTATTAGATTGAGCAGATAAAGTCCCTGTACAATCAAAATCACCATTTAATATATCACACATAAAGAGCCAAAGTAAACAAACCTTATGACATAAAGCCTAGTTTATTTATTTGGGATTTAGTTTTAGGTTTTTAATCTACTTACACTGCCCTTCACAGAAGAGTTTGGCACCTGGAGAAAAAAAACAAAAAACTTGCAATTACACTTCAACCAATCGGCGGTGCGATGATTTAGTGAGCAGCCAATCAGATGCGTGTATCCGCGCAGAACGGATACGCTGCGTCAGACCTCCATCCCTTGTGCTCAGAAATGACATACTACATAATACAAGGAAATGCCATTACTTTTCTGTTTGTAAATTGGACAATAATAAAGCATGCACCCTTATCTCGTGGATTAATGAAATTTCTTTAAACGTGAGAAAAAAGCGATTGCGCAAAGATTGTTAAGTCTTGAAGGAGGCTTTGGGGTGGTCCTTCGTTATCAAGAAGGACGGTAAATTTGTCCCGCGCTCTTTAAAGGGAGAAGGTGTGGTGGGAAATACATCTTTATACTCCTGTGGTAACATTTAATTTCCACCGACCGCTGCATTTTGTCTCGAGACAATGCAGCTTCCAGCTTTCAGCGATAAGGAAGTTCATTAACAAGATGTGCCAAGATAAGAGAGCCATGACTGATTTTCGTTTGGCCGAGAGAGATTAAACCGAGAGTATGCAGGAACTCACAGGAAGCAGGTAAGAGAGCATCTGCCGGGCTATTTCACAGGTATAAGCATCAGGAAAGATCTTCTGACTACATTGAGCTGGAATATAAGATCTGTCTGACATAACCACCTGAGGCTCGGCAGTAAAAAAGAGTCATATATAAAATGCAAGTGTTTTGAATGAGAAAAATATTGTTGATTTTATTAGTATTGAGTGTACCTTGTAGTGTAGGCTTCTGCATGGCAGAATATATGGTTGAGATTAAGACTAGAGCTTCATGTCCCTACAGGGAATCACAATGAATTGCTGGGAGGAAATAACTAATGGTTTTTGTATTTGGCTCAATTATGAAAATATTACCTGTGATAGAAATTTGTATTAAAATTTTTTTTTTTTTTTTAAATATAAACAACCTACATCCCTTGGCTGTGATTACACACCATATTGACATTTCTAAGTTAAAAAAATCCAATCAATTGGTTAATTAATAGTCTACTGACAACCTCATTTGGCTGCACTTTCGTCTGGATAGTAACCCCAACAAGCCAGCATGCTATATCAATACTATGTGATTTGTTAGTCACTAAAAGACACATTTGGATTCATTGACATACAAACACAACACAGTAGCTGAAAAACACTTTCTCGCTAAAAAGAATTCACTTGCATATTGCCAAAACAGACTTTTGGCAATATCTCCGGAAATATTTATTGAACTCTGCCACCCTTCCTAGGAGACAAAGAGATGGTAATTCTGTGTGTTTAACCTGAAATACGTCATTCAACTTTGATTCATCTGCCAAAAAAGTCCACGTTACATTTTTACCTTATATAAGATTTTTCCCCGCACTCCCCTACCCAGCATGCACTGCGGGCGCGGCCTTACCCTTCTCGCAGCGGCGCCCCGTGAGGCCGGGGGGACACAGGCAGGTGTTGGGGGGAGACGCAGGTGCCTCCGCTGCGACAGCCCTCCTCACCAGAAAGAGAGAGAAACACAGAGAGAGAGACACCCACCCAGCTAACACAAAATGGCCTCACAATGTCAGTGGAATGTCTTGTCACTGCGTATTAATAACATTGCCGCTGCACTGCAGCGACACTCTGGATGGAGTGTGGCACAGTGGGTAAGGAACTGGGTTTGTAACCGAAAGGTCGCAGGTTCGATTCCCGGGTAAGGACACTGCCGTTGTACCCTTGAGCAAGGTACTTAACCAGAATTGCTTCAGTATATATCCAGCTGTATAAATGGATACAATGTAAAAATGCTATGTAAAAGTTGTGTAAGTCGCTCTGGATAAGAGCGTCTGCTAAATGCCTGTAATGTAATGTGAGAATGTTTAGCGCTAGCTGGGCAGACCCGCGCATACAGTACCTCACTGCTGCAGTACGGAACGGGGCTGAAGTGGGAGGAAAGGTAAGACAAGATCCCGTTTGAGAACGTCCGGTAAATAACACAGCCCTTCCAACGGCACCCGCTTTCCTTCAGGATTACACTCAATTCTCCTTAATGCATGACGTTCTGGAGCAGGGGTGTCCAATCTAGTCTGAAAAAGGGGACAGTGTGGGTGCAGGTTTTTTTGTTTTAGCCCAGCACGAAGACACCTGATTGTACTCATCGAGGTCTTGATTGAAAGCCGTGATTAGTTCATTTGTTGCACTGGGTGTCTTGGTGCCGGGACACTCTTGTTCCACAGAATACAATCTCGAAGTGATGGGTTAGCTACAGTTTTGTCTTGCAGTTACAGCAGGATGTGTGCTACGTGCGTGTCTGTGTTTGATCCATCATTCAGTAGGTCGTGTGTGGCCTGGTCACAGGGGCTTGAGTTATAAATTGTATGGCTGGAGGTCAAGGGTCAAGATAAGACTAGGCCTCAGCTCTCTGCCATCGGACCTTCGGGGGCCATAAGGTATCGGGTAAGTTCCAAGACGTAAGAGCGTGTCTTGTGTGCGAACGAAGAATAAGCCATTCCTGAACACAGAGACAGGCAGTCACGCCTCGGCCCAGAGAAGGTGGGACGTGTGTGTGTCATATCAGGGGCTCGGAGGGTACAGTATTTAAACCAGGAACAGAAGAGCAGTGCACTGAGGGCCACTGCAGCGTGAAGTTGTGCTGCGTTTCAGAGATCCTACCACTGGCCCAGCGCGATCGCAATAAACTTCCCTTCTTTCGCAAAGTGCTTGTAGTGTAGCTAGTTTCCGACATTGTCCTGACTCCTGACTTTGAATCCAGGGAGAAAAGCTTGGGGTCCTAACAGGAGAGGGGGGGAAAAAGAACTATGTGCAATAAAAAAAAAGGTATAATTTCCTTTTAACAGCACCAGTGTTAGCCTGTAAAATATTTTTTAGAGAGAGACAGAAACAGCAAATTCGGGGCGTTTCGCTGGAACGCGCTCGCCCCCCCCGTGCTCACGGCTTCATGGGGCGAAAGGGAATCCCGAAAGAGCGGCCATTTGCCGCCGCCACCGCCGCTTCGGGAAGGGCTGCCACATTCGCCGGGAGGAACATCCCCACTTTTCGCCACCATTCTGGCAGGGCGAAATGGCTGAATTACACCGCTCTCTGTGCAGGTGCCTTGTCAGCCCATTGAATTCAATGATTGCGGTCTGATAGCAACCATGAAAATTGCAGGCTTTTGTAAACTAAACATTATTATTTTTTCACATTTACTGCCAGGTGTGTGTGTGTGTGTGTGTATATATATATATATATATATATATATATATATATATATGTGTGTTTATATATATATATATATATACATACACACACATATATAGTTTTTTTGGTCTGCTTTTTTATACAGAAATCTGTGAGAAACAGTGTAACCATGGCAAAGAGATGAAATACAGTTTTATTAAGTTACAACAGGGAAGGAGAGAGATAAGGGAAAACAGGAGAAGAACTAAAAGATAAGACTAAGAGATTTTAAAAAAAGCAAGAAAAGCAGTAGAAATTACCTGAAATAAACTTTGTACATCAGGCATAAAGTTACCTCAGCATTGTCTTACGTAACTTTTTTTTATGAGGCAGAGGACGAACCCCAACGCGAAAACACCTCTGCTCATTGGCCAGGCCGGGCGTCAGTATCCTCGAGGCTCCGGTCTCACGACGCGGGCGCGAGAAAGCTTGGCGGGGCGGTTCACCCGAACCCGCGGCCGCCTTTGACGCGACGCGTCTCCCTCCCCCCGAGCTGCGACGATCGCCAATAAGCGGCCCTCATTGGTCGTTCTGCCCCGATGGCGTGCGCCCGTAACTACAGTCGCACTGACTCGCCACTTCCTGTAACCGCACTCTCTCTTCCCTCGGACGTGAACTCGGGCTGCCGCTCCGGCGGAGTCTGGCCTGTAGCTGCGGCCCGTTTGACGGGCAGGGGGCTCGAGACCCCGCCCCCGCCCCCAGCCCCCAGCCCCAAGATGTGCACTGAGCTTGGGCGTCGGCTCGCTGTGCGGTCGGCTCGGTGACCAACGACAGGGGGGTGCGGAGGTAGGATTGGGGGTTCGCTCGAGGCTGAAATCCAACACGATGTGCCCACCTGCTATAAACACTGCGAGTGTGTGTCTATGTCTGTGTCTGTGTGTGTGTCTGTATGTGTGTCTCTGTGTCCGTGTGTGTGCATGTCTGTGTGTGTGCTGCACTCACGCTCTAGACACTGAAGGCGCTGGGCTCCATGTCGGCCATTTTCTCCCATCGGGGAGCTTTTTCTCACCATCTGTTGAGGGTTTTTCTTCCCACTGGGGAGTTTATTTTTTTTGACCCCACATTCTTGCTATTTTGGGGGTTCAGGCCTGGTTTTTTGCCCTTCTTTTACCCTGGAAAACGCACCTTTGTATTGACAGTTTGACAGTTTTCTGTAAAAGTGCTAATAGTACAAATAAAACTATGATTCCTAAGGGGGCCTCCAAAAACAATTTTGTTCCCACTTTCCAGAATGAGACCGAATCTTATCTGTTAAGAGTTGAATTAACACTGGAATTAACACATTTTAGTGTAGGGTTTAGACCCGGCCCTGTGCAGACACAGTACCATAGGCTGAATTATACCTGACCCCAGATCCAGCCCATTAACATTTGAGGCGAACCACTCTTCACTCTTCCCCTACGGGTTAGCTGCTTGGACACTGAGCTCTCCTTAGTTTGAACGTAGTCTGTGGGGAAGCCGCCTCAAGATGCACAAAACATTAAGACTGAAGGCAACAAGACCAGGTCATAACCTAGTATATGGCTGGACCTAGCACACGTGATCCGGCCGACCAATGGCGTAACTTCATCAGTCACAGACATTCGTGTTTGTAGGGCCGGCCCCGCTGTTGTGGCCCAGCCAGAAACCTGGTATCATTAAAAACGAAACTAAATTTTCTCTCTTTATCACCCTCCAACGATGACTTTCCGTGCAGCTTGGCATTCATGCGCTGTCAATATTAACGCGTACAAAATGCGTATTAAAAATTTGCAAGTGGGGGGAAAACAAGGAACCATAGCTATTCAGGGCATATGGAAATGCACCTGAGTCATCGGATTGACATGCAGTGCATCTGGCTATGCCTGTCCACTCATTATGAGGTCACCGTCACAGAATCTCCAGATTCAGAGGCGATATCTGGTATTTGCATAAAAGCAGATATGACATATGTAATCCCATTGAGCTAATCATCAACTGGAATAAAAATGAGACGTTTTAGGCAGCAGTGTAGTATAATGGCTAAGGAGTTGGTCTTGTAACTGAAAGGTTGCAGGTTCGATTCCCTGGTAGGACACTGCCATTGTACCCTTGAGCAATGTCTTAGCCTGCATTGCTCCAGTATATTTCCAGCTGTATAAATGGATGCAGTGTAAATGCTATGTAAAATGCTGTGTAAGTGTGTATACCGGAGTGGTAACCAATTGACAACCAACCTAGATCAGTACATATTAAGATACTGAAAATATTACATTTCAGTTAAAAGACACATTACAATTGTTAAAAGAAATAAAACAAATAAAATCATTGTTAATACCACGGGTTTTGCGAATTGTGAGTGTTATTTAAATTCAGAAAGATGTTTAAAATAATTGAAAAAACTTCACACAGTTATTAATATTATCATCGCCAAGCAAATATGCGATCTGGTTATTACTCAAATGAACACCAAGATTACGTAAATTATAAAAAATTTGTATTTATAATAAAAACAGAACAGACTAAGACTGTAGAAGACTAATGGTAAATTGAAGGGAAGTGATTCAAAATTAAATGTCAAATTCCTGCTGCACTGGAAACCATCCATACAGAAGCGATCGATATGCACCAACAGAAGAATACAGTTTAGTTTGGGCAGGTAGCGCTATTTTTTAGTATATTTTTCTACAAAGCAGATGATTATATTTGTATCGCAGGAGTGTCGTTTCAGCAAAATGGCATTGCGGTGATCTTACAGAAAGCCAGACGTGAAAATTAATTTGACAGCGGCAGACAATTCTGTTGACAAAAGGCACGTTAACTTCGATGGCATTCAACATGACACATTTTCTATTATAAGTTTGCTTCGGGCGAAGGGTTCGCCACTTTTCCAGCAGAGAAAGAAGAAGAAAAAAATGCGTGGAACCTCCTGAAATTCAGGCGTCTACATCATCACATCTAATTCAGGTTTGAGTTAAGGGGTGTCTGTATTCATTTGCAAAACCTGCGTACAAATATTCAGCTGGGAAACAGATGAATTGATGTAGGTTTTTATCATCTTATCCAAAATAATACACACACACACACACACACAAAATTGGCTGTGGTATCTTTAGCCGTCCAGAACAGCAGCAGCAATGCCAAGCGAGCTGATTCGATGCCGCAATTCTTAGGGTATTGACACTGAGCTGGTAAACAAAACAAGCGCACCGACCCAGTGAAAGGTGGATTGCCAGGTGGAACCCTATTTTTAGTCATTTTGCCTAGATGCAGCCAAACCGCCATTCAAGAAAATAGAGCTGTGACAGTATAAATATGCATGACCACTCAGCCCTGCCTGTCCAATCAGAGGCCCCAAAACAGCAGCACAAAGAGGGCATTGGTCGGATACATCCACTTAAAAGATTTCAAGGAAGAGCCCACAGTTCATTACCATGCACCCCTTGGTGCGTCCCCTTGCTCCAAAAATATATCCTCCTTTCCTGCACTACCACCTTGTCTACTCCGTGCCCCGGAACCCGATCGTGGCTGCATGTCAATTCCTGTCAGGCTGTCTACCTTCGACGCTCGCAATCGACTAGCTACTTAAAGCAAGCCATCTTCAGCTGTTTCAGGAGGTTAAGAATGCTAATACCACAGGGTGATGCATAGCTGCCATTTTGCGCCAGAACGCCCACCACACGTTAGCGGAGATGGACAAGAAGATAACTTTTTTTTTTTGGCCATCAGGGGATGATTAAGCGGAAGGTTGTGCAAGCCTGGTTGGCAATTTGGCCACGACACCAGGGAACCCCCAACTCTGCGTTGAGTGTTATGGGGTCTTTAATGACCACAGTGAGTCATGACCTCGGTTTAACATCTCATCTGAAAGACGGCATCTCCTACAGCACAGTGTCCCCATCACTGCAGTGGGGCATTGGGGTTTATTTGACCAGAGAGAAGATCACATCCAAGTACTAACCAAGCCCACACCTGCTTAGCTTCAGCCATTCAGCAGGAATGGTGGTACAGCTGCAGGCACAATGAATCATCTCACTGATCACTAAGTGAACACACAATAGACCTGACAAACATAATGTTACATTCATTAAAAAGGTAATGAAGCATTCTTCCACAAATTCCTTAAATAGATTAAGCTAAGCGACATTGAAAACATACTGATATACTGAGCACAAACAATTAAGCATTCAATACCCTCCCTCCTGACCCCTGGTTTAAAAATATCACAAAATCACTTCACAGCTACTTCTCTGAAAATTGGCACCATAGGTTATTGCTCTTCATAAAGCCATACTCTAATGCTGAACCCATTTGGAACCAAGAACGAAATATAGGTCCTACTCATTGACGGAGGTGGAAAATCCAGGTTCAGAAAGTGAAAGTCCTCCCCGGTATTTTGTTCCAATCACATGGCTTTCCTAATTAGCACAACTCTTCAGCCAGGAGGCAGAGCTAATTAGTGAAATCGGGCTGGGTGGAACAAAAACACGGCAGGACTTTCGCTTTCTGACCCCTGGACTTCCCCGCTCTCTCTCTCTGAGGTCTGCCTGCATCCTGCACATTAGTATGTAACAGCTATTTCTATGATAATCTGGCGATGTCACAGGGGCAGTTAAACGGATGAGGGGGCGGTGCTGATCCGTGTAGTGCAGGAAACCGCGTTCTCGTGAAAGCTAATAAGCCGCTGAATAGGGAGGACGATGCATGAACTCCGGGGAGGGGGGGGTGGGTGGGGTGGGGGACCTTGCTGTGACCGTGACATTGCCCCTGCCGAATCGAGTACCTCCAGCTCCCACCCCCACACTCATATTGCACTACATTACATTCATTTGGCAGACGCTTTTATCCAAAGCGACGTACAAAAAAAGTGCATTTCATGATCGTAGACAACAGCTGAACACGCGTTCAAGTAAGGTACGATCACTTATTTTGTACAGCTATTTCTAGCTGAGAACAATGAAAACTATCCTGGTCTAACATCTGCAAAGCCAACTAGGCAGAAGAATAAGCTATTGCAGTCCGAAGCCCAGCGTCTGCCCGAGAGTCTACGTTTATTTACGTAGCGCGCATTCTCAGCCTCCTATCAAACCTGTGTGCTTATCAATCAGCTTCCTCTGCTGGTTTCCTGCATGACGTGGATATGGCAGAAACGTACAGCGCTATATTTATATCTACATATATATCATGGGCTGCCCAACCCTGTTTCTGGACATCTACAGTTCTGTAGGTTTTCATCTCCAGCTCTAATTCGGCACACCCGATTCTACTAATTAGCAGCTCAACGAGATCTCTTGCTGTTCGGTGAGGTGTGTCTTTGCTAGCGTTGGAGTGAATACCTACAGGATGGTAGATCTCCAGGAACAGGGTTGGGCAGCCCTGCTCTAGCTGTTGAATGAGGTGTGCTTTCTTAGTATTGGAGTGAAAGCCTACAGGATGGTAGATCTCCAGAAACAGGGTTGGGCAGCCCTGCTCTAGCTGTTGAATTAGGCATGCTTTTTTATTATTGGAGTGAAAGCCTACAGGATGGTAGATCTCCAGAAACAGGGTTGGGCAGCCTTGTGATAGCCGTTGAATGAGGTGTGCTTTCTTAGTATTGGAGTGAAAGCCTACAGGATGGTAAGATCTCCAGAAACAGGGTTGGGCAGCCTTGCGATAGCTGTTGAATGAGGTGTGCTTTCTTAGTATTGGAGTGAAAGCCTACAGGATGGTGGATCTCCAGAAACAGGGTTGGGCAGCCCTGCTCTAGCTGTTGAATTAGGCATGCTTTTTTATTATTGGAGTAAAAGCCTACAGGATGGTAGATATCCAGGAACAGCCCTAATATACAGACAGTGCATATTATATGTAAGTATTTGTACTGTGACACAATTTTTGTTGTTTTGGCTCTGCGCTCGAACACACTGAGTTCGAAATGAAGCAATGAGGTTAAAGTGCAGACCGTTAGGTTTAATTAATTAATTAACATTCATGTCAGATGAACCGCGTAGTAATTACAGCCCTTTTTATACACATTCTCCCTGTTACGCTTTAACCTCATGTTCATGGTTTCATCTCTAGGGGGCTTGGGCCTTGGGAGAAGAGTGCGGTGTGAGAGAGTTCTGTGTGGATGAGCCGTTTCTCAGCAGTAGGGTGTTTGTGGAGGTGGAGCAGGTGGAGCGGGGGGAGGGAGGATTGATGACTGAGCCATGCTGCAGAGCTCCACAGGACCTGTACGGGTGGTGCTCACAGTGAAGGACCCGGGGCTGCCCCAGAATCTGCCCGATCAAAAGCATCTCCGCGACAGAATTTTACATTTTGGCTTTTACAAGTACGACCGCCGCGAATGGCAGAAGACCGGACTGAAATGTAGCAGGTTTCAGAACCGGTTCTGCTCAATTAACATATTAATCTCCATCACTGGGTCCATTCAGTTCCATTCTAGCAGAAAAAAAAACACACCCACATCCTGCACCACGAATGGGTCCACTTTCCAAATCAGAGCTGCCGCAATCTGAGCTCTAAATGTGGAGCTAATCTCCCAGCCTGTCTACTAATTATTACACAAACACCTAGCACGCTTCATCACATACCTAAAGCCATACTTAAGCGTATGGGATGTGGGGCGGGGCGGGGGTTTAAAATATGGGTTTAAAAATAATATCAGCACTTTCTGCATCATATATGCCACAATATGCATACCTTTTAATACTGTGTTTTCAGGGTGGCGGTGTAGTGTAATGGGTGAGGAGCTGGTCCTGTAACCTAAAGGTCACAGGTTCGATTTCCAGTTGGCCACTGCCATTGTGCACTTGAGCAAAGGTACTTAACCTGCATTGCTTCAGGTATATATCCTATGCTATACAAATGGATGAAATGTAAATGCTATGTAAGAAGTTGTGCAAGTCGCTGTGGATGAGAGTGTCTGCCAAATGCCTGTAACGTACATAGGCTGTATTTGAAGGTCGCAGTTCTAAATGCAGGACACAGTACCAGGCAACACGAGGGGAAAGCACAGGTTCACAGTCAGGTGCCTCACAAGAACACGAAGACATAAGAATGAAGCCATTTAGCCAGTGGTGTCAAACTCGTTGCCATGGAGGGCCGTGTGTATGCAGGTTTTCATTCCAGCCTCAGATCTTGATTATACAATTAGTTAAATTATTTGCTGAATTAGGGATGCAGGTTTGTGCACAATGGTGACCCGACGTCTATGGTGACCCGCATTGTCTAAATAAAAATTCTTATATTCTGTGCTTCAATGCAGTTAAACGCATATGGCTGAATGATTAATTGGACTCAATTAAGGCAGCATTAATTGGTTGGAATGAAAACCTGCATACACACGGCCCTCCATGGCAACGAGTTTGACACCACTGCATTTAGCGCTTTGACTCTCGCCATATCCCTGAGAGTACCCAGCTCCGCATTAAGCCGCATTCGAACCAGCTCTGCCCTCCCGTACACATCCTGGCACAAGCTGTTCCACACACCGAGAGCTCCCTGTTAAGAAATACTTCCTGATGTTCATGCAGATTTCCACCTCTGCTGACATCTCTCGGAATGAAATATCTATGGTACCCTTACTTTACTTTGTTCCATCCCCTTTTATGAATTAAAAAAAAAAAAAAACCTCAGTCAAATCCCCTGCTTGGCCTGCTTTTAACAAAGCTTGAAGGGACTGTGTAGAAGGCCAGGCCACGTGTCTTTGTTTCAACTCCGCGCGTTTCATCTCATGCAAATGGCGAAGATTAAAACAAGGGAGCGTTTGGCGTACGAGCCACTGGGGCAGCGTACACCGCAAACAAGAACACCACCACATTTACACGGAGCGAAAGTTCTGAGGCGCTAACAACTGTGTACAAAAAAAAAAAATCATATTAATATGTATGATGGCATAACAAAGGTTCACTTGGCAAAATGACTCAACGCCCACACTTTGTTATTTTTGTCACGTGCTTTCGCCCCCGCTGGATCTCGCTGGAACGCGGCTCTGCGACGGCAGGGGCGACATAGCTCAGGAGGTAAGACCGATTGTCTGGCAGTCGGAGGGTTGCCGGTTCAAACCCCGCCCTGGGCATGTCGAAGTGTCCTTGAGCAAGACACCTAACCCCTAACCCCTAACTGCTCTGGCGAATGAGAGGCATCAATTGTAAAGCGCTTTGGATAAAAGCGCTATATAAATGCAGTCCATTTACCATTTACCATTACTCTAGTGAAGTAGCGATTCGGCTTCTCGCAGCGCATCTCCTTGTGCCCCTAATGGCGGTAACTGATGCTAATTTAGAGCCCGTCGACGTGCGCGTAATTTCACCGAGCGCCCTTCTCCTGAACCGCTCGCTCTGCAGCAGAGAGGCTAGCGCTGGCGTTCGCTGGCAGACGTCGGCCACGTTCTAGAACGGCGGTCTCCAACCCTGGTCCTGGAGAGCTACGGGGTCTGCTGGCTTTCATGGTGACACTGCACTTCATGAATCAATTACAGCAGTTGATTACACAGTTAACTCAACTCACCTGGTGTCTTGGTTCTCAACTGGGTGTTGATTTTAAGGTGAAAACAAAAACCAGCAGACCCTGTAGCTCTCCAGGACCAGGGTCGGAGACCACTGTTCTAGAAACATCCGCGAAGGCAGAATCTGTAAAACGGCTGCCGTTGAGAAGAATGCAGCCGCGGCTCTCGAAAAAGCCGTGTCTCCAGAAGCCGTGTCACGGAGACTAAATCACCCGAGGTCAGAATGAACTGACGTAGCGCGCCAGTTTTTCTTTCACTGCAGTGACAACAGCAAGATGAATTACCTTGCGTGTGCCAGCACGCGCCTCCAATCGCATGAAAGGGTAGACGCGAGCATTTCCCCATCATTCTACGCTTCGTCGTTGGACACGGTTATGCCTGGAAGGGTTCCTGCCTCTCGTCCAGTGCATGCTGGGATAGGATCCAGCCTGCCCCCCCGCGACCCTGACCAGGAACAAGCGGGTTAGATAACAGTTGTTACGGCTGGCTCGACTGGCCGCAACAAACAAAGTCCAGATGCATCAAAAACACGACAGAAACTGATCTAAAAACAAACCCAGACATTTATTAATCTAAATTACAAACAAAAACACACAAAGTTCACAAAACCAAAGCTCTCGACACAAATCACAAGCCCCAAAAGAAAATCTTCCCTGCCTCATACTACTGGGCTTATATTGGGCCACAGGCAGGTGGAAGCAATCAGGCAATTAAGTAATTAAGCAACTACCTCCACCTGTACTACCCAGGCAAGCAGAGGCAGAGGACGTAACACAGTCTAGACGGCTGAACGGACGTCTGGATTGACGTCATTTGTTGGACGTTGGAGGCAAGGAATGTTCTAGACATTTTCTATCCACGGCTTATTCCACGACACAGAACTAGTGAACGAACTGCCGAACTCGCGGATCTCATTTAGTTTCTGGGGGCCGTTAACAAAGCCAACCGTGTTCGATCGGACGAGACGGGGAGACACGCCGACGAGCAAACTTCCCCGGCAGGCCCAGACGCAGCGACAAAACAAAACACGGCGAAGAAGCGCAGCGACGGCGTGAGCGGGTCTCCGTCCTGAATAATTCACGCGGCGAGCTAGGAAGTCCTGAGCGTCACGCTCGAAAACGTCAGCTCGAACAGCTCAATCGATCCTTCGCCGCGGAGCTTAAAGGCTACGCGGTACACGTTTCTTTAAGGCGCAGGCGGCCGGGGTCTCCGATTATCTCCCCCCGCGTTCACCCAGCACTTAAGCCGAGTGGGTGCGAGTGTGATGACATCATATGCGTCATTTATCGGGGGGGGGGGGTGATTCATCACGTAACTCGATCTAAACGTATGCGTTGTTTACCATTTACCATCTCAATCCGCTGGGGCACTGATAGAATTGAAACCGTCGCGCGGGTCGCATATGCGGCGGCGTTGAGCGATGAGGTACTCTATTTTGAGCGACAGTGGTCGATTGCGTGCGACCCCCCCATCTGGGGGGGGGGGAACCCGCGCTTGTCCGGAACCCCCCCCCGAGCAGTCTGATCTCGTCTGACGTGAAGCAGGAGGCGAGCAATGCACTCGGGAGAGAGGCGAAGATGCAGATCAGAACCGGCGCGCGTCTGAAACCTTCCGGAAAGTGACCTACCTCACGGCGCGCCCAGACGGGCCCACGCCAAGCGGGAAATGGACGCGCAGCGGCAGGCCAAGGTGGAGAGTCCAGGGGGTCGGAAACCAAAAGTCCCGCCGTGTGTTTTTTTTCCAGCCCCGAACTCAGCCCAGCTGGTTTCACTAATTAGCTCTGCCTCCTTGGCTGAAGAGTTGCGCTAGTTATCAAATCCAAGCGACTGAATACAGGGGAGGACTTTCACTTTCTGAATCTGGATTTTCCTTCTCTGTCAATAAGTAGGACCTATATTTAACTCTTGGTTACATGTGGCTTGAGAATTATAGTATGGCTTTATGAAGAGCAATGAGCCAATTTTCTGAAAAAATATAGCTGTGAAGTGATTTTCTGATATTTTTAAACCGTTTTAATCTCTGGCAGCAGGTAAGCAGACTTGCCGTAATAGAGACTTTGAGGTCTGTCCCTGAAACTGGACCGTTACACCGACGCCCAAAGGTGCGGTGGATTTTGCACAACGTTCTATGACACCTTCTTAACAAATGAAGCGAGGCTACTTGACACCCCCTTGACAAATGAAGCAAAGCTGCATTTCAGTCGCTTGGCAGATGCTCTAATCCAGAGTGACATTCAGCAGAGGAGAGCGTCAGTGATACAAACCCTCAGGAGTACCAAAAAATGCAGTATCGCCAGGATGGCACAGTGGCCTATTCATATAATCATTAAGTACTCAGGCTTGTGCATGCATGTGTGTGTGTTTGTGTGTGTGTGTGTGTGTGTGCACATAGAAGCAGTTTAGGCCATAAATCATGCTTCCTCTCACACCACTATACTCTCTCACACACACCATCATACCTCCTCACACATACCATCATATCCCCTCACACATACCATCATATCCCCTCACACACATCATACTCTCTCACACACACCACTATACTCTACCAACTACCATGGCTGCAACACCTGGATTTGTATTCCTATACATTTTTTTTTTCCTCCTCCTCGACAGTTGCTGGATCCACGCAAGTAGTTCCGGCTCAAAAAAACAGCACTGGCAATAGCCAGACCGCTGTAGGATCTCAGGCAGTCACACGGACTAAAAAAAGCAGACTAACAGCAAGAAAGTCCTTCACATCTGAAAAATACAAGCGTTTCGACAATTTCCTTTTTTTTAGCCACGCCATCCGAAGAGCTCGTTTGACCGATGCCTTTACGGGGGGGCGACTCGGGGAGCTCAAGTCTTAATCCACGGCTGGGCATTACTGAATGAACCCAGGTTAGGGTGCTTTTAAGCAGATGAGGCCACCCTCTGGGCTTAATCTGCAGCCTTGAAGTCAGGAATCCCCTTCTGGTAATCACCAGCATCTTCATCCGAATTCAGCAGATACCCAAAAGAAGAGGCCAAAAAGGGTTTTAATGAAAAAACGTGTCGGACACAAGGGCCTGGGGTGTTATTTTCACATTCAGGGCTGTCACATGACCCGCCGTACCGGCGAAGAACACTGCAACCGTGCCGCGACTCCATTGGCCCAGCTTTAACTGACAGCTTTTTTTTTTTTTATAACAGCTTTTTAACTGGCTGATTTGAACTTCCAAGCATTCGTAACTGTGTGGGAAACACAATGCGCATGGCACTGCGACAGACTGTCCAATCACGCCCCGGGGATTAATAAACAAGAGCATAGCTCTGGTTATAAAAAAAAATATTAAAAAAAACTTGACATAACTGAACATTGTGTTCCTCTTGCTCTGTATCATTTCTTCATTTGAAAAAGGGAGCACTTCATTGTGAAAGAGCGTCAAATACAGAATAATGGCATACGGCGACAGAATGACCGAACAGTGATAAACGGCCACCGAGATGCATTCACACGGGCTCGCAAAGTCGAGCAAATGAAGCTAACCGATTGCCTTTCAAACACCGCAGTGGCATTTATCCAATCCTTAGCAGACAATGCGGCACTGTTGCGGCTCCACTCTCGAGACCGCCATTCGATCTCTTAGGTCCTTATTAAACGAACCGCGGTTATAATATCAAACACCACCGTGTAGCTGGAGTCTGCATTTTCCTCTCCGCGTAACCTTGACTATTTATAAATTTGTGAAAGGCAATTCAGGCTGAGGAACTCTCCACATGACTTCATTGAAACTGTTAACTTTAACAGCTTCCCCCCCCCCCGGTAAGACCTCCTAACACTGAGGACTCATAGGACTTTGGATCAGAGGGTTCTGTGAACACAAGTCTGCCAGGGATCAGAGCAAGTGTTTTTTTTTTATTTCAGGGAAGCTGTCGGTGCATTTTAACCCATTCAAATTATTTTTCACCCATTTAGGCCCAGAAGTAGGAGTTTCAACCCTTACGCTTTCAAGATCTCTCTGGTCAGAAACGTGCGGTGTCATTTCCGTGCCGAAAACGAGTCTCAAAACCTTCCCCCCCGCTCCTTTTTTTTTTTACAGCTCAAATGTTCTTCGGGTTTAGTTTGAAAATGACTGCATCTTGCACGGCTTTCCAAAAGGACCGGCACCATCTGACATCTGACGGATATCTGATCTCGACTAATTCACTAATCGCGGTCTTCGATCGAGACCTCGATAAGTGAAGCAGGCGTCTCTTTGCGCTGGGCAAAAACAAAACAAAAAACCTGTACCGGTGCCAGCCCTTTTCAGATAAGACTGGACGCCGCTGGTTCAGATCAATAGAAAAAACAAGTGAAGATGGGCTGTTTTTTCCCTGAGCCTGTTCCTCGACCTGGTGTCAGGGTTGTTTACAGCAGAGAAGCCTCTCTCACATTCAGCTGTCGCTGGCGAGGTCGTCATTTTCCACCAGCGATTTCAAGCCCTCGCGCTCTTCTTGCGCTTATCTTGAGTAGATTTTAGGCAAGAAGACTGGAGTTTGGGCACCTCTGCTTCACCGCAGAAGATGAGTTCTTCACCCTTCAAAACCCTGCTCGGGCCAATAAAATCTTTCGAGGGGCGAGGCTGCTGGGTGGCTCACTCGGTAAAAGCCCCTGGTTGCGAAGCGTGCGTGAGCATCATATCGAGGCACATATCGAAATCCGTCTCGGGACAGTGCCGACAGGGCCGGTGCATAGTTGGCTTCGCGTCGCTCAGGGATACGGGGAGGAGACAGTCGGTAGGGATATATAGCCTTGTCGATTGCTTGAGCGACTTCTGCTGGGCCATCCGGGCGCCCGTGGCGAGCCGTCTCTGAGCACGCGTGCGATTGGCTCTCCTCCGCCCTTGCTCTGCACGTGCCCCGGCTTGCGGCTGCGGTGTGAAAAGAAGCAGCGGCTGCAGGCTGTCAAGGAGACGCTTGTCTTCGCTCTGCAACTCAGAGGGAGAGCATGCTTGTACATTTAGTTGCATCGTTTTGTCAAAAATCTGTCAAGGCTTCGATGAACAGTCTCTTTACAGCTGACATTAGAAAGTGCTTGACAAATTTGTCCGTTCCCTGCTGGGTCAGAATGAGTACCCGACGCAAAAGCATCAATTCAATACTGACAGGCTCTCAGGGGAGTTGCATGTTCTTCCTGTCCTGTGGTGTCTGCTGGGTGCTCTGGTTTCCTCCCACAGCCTAAAGGCATGCAGGTTAGATTCATTAGAGCAGCGTTTCCCAACCTTTTTCCTTCCGCGGCACACTTCCCAAATTTACAGAATCTCATGGCACACCACTCTCAAAAGCATAAAAAATAAACACCCTGCAAGCGACGTACTGACGTCGACGTGACGTGCCAACAGTGGGCCTAAATGTTCTTTTGGGGTTTTAATTAAGCGATATGAATTTTAAAGACATTTATTTTGGCTTTTGTGAATGGGATTTGTTCATTTAACAGTTTTTAATTCATTTGAACATCAAAATGTTTTTTAAAGGATTTTTCACACGGCACACCTGACCTCGCCTGACGGCACACCAGAGTGCCGCGGCACACCGGTTGGGAAACGCAGCATTAGGGAGTCTGAACTGGGGTACGAACATGTGAGTGAATGGTGTGTGGGCCCTGCAATGGATTGGTGAACTTTCCGGGCTGAATTCCTGCGATTCACTCAATTTATGCTCTCCCGTAACACTGACCAGGAGTGTATGATTTAGAAAATGAATGGATGGATGGAGTTCCACATCTTTAAATGTGCTTTGCAACCTTACTGTAACGGTCTTTCCTCCCTTGACTTGCATAGCTGTCAGGACTTCAACTGCCTGCTTGACGTGGCAAGTGCTCTCGACGACAGATGCTTCTCTCTTACGCAGTTTGAGTGAAAGACCCAGCAGCTCTCACCAAGGGTCCCCCTGGGTCTTAAAGAAATCCCCGCTTGTCAAATGTTTGTGCAATCCTGCATAATTACTTCCTGTCTGCATTTCGCCATTCTCCCTCTCAGCCTTAAAAGGTAGTGCAAGGGCCGAGTAACTTATTGAAAGTAACTTTCTGGTTTCTTTGTTTAGGCTAATTTGAGAGCACCCTAGCAGAAATCAATTTTGGCTTCTTATGGGGGGGGATGGAGGGGTTGCTCAAGGGACTTTCAGGAGTGCTTATGTCTCCAGGCAGTGTTGCCAGATTGGGCGAAATCCTGCCAAATCGCGCAACTTTTTCTTTATGTTCACCATTTTTAAAATCTGGCAACATGGGGCCTCCGGGCCCCACCCCATAATTCACATACTGACTCTGAGTAGAATCCATCCAATCATCCTGCTGTATATGCTGGCACAATGCTTTTTTTTCCCATCGGAGCCGCTAAAAGGTGAACCAGCTGCTGTATGCTGGCACACTGCTTTTCATCAGGGCAGGTGAAAGGTGAAACAGCTCGATGCGCCCTCTTTTAGCAGAGACAGGAAACGGTGAACCAGAGCTTATGCGGCACATGCCATCAGCAGAAATGATACCAGCCATTATGCTGGCAATGGCGTCTGCAGTGGCACGCTTATCAGGGGGGTGAGGTGACGCTGCGAGCTCCTGTTTCATGGGTCAGGAAAATGAACGCGCTTCGCACGATGTTTCTCACAGCTCAGGAAAAATCAACCCCCAGCTCCGACACTGTTAATTTATTTGCTCACCCTGTTGCCATTGTCTATATATTAATGAGGTCCCACAGGGCCAGGTTAAAGCCTAGCAGTGAATCTCTGCCAGCACGCTCCTTTTGTTCAGCGCCCTATTGTTTATAAGGAACCTTTAGCTCATTTAATACTGCCAGAAAAACAGTGCTCCACGACAGCGATTCACCCAGGGTAAAAAAAAAATGACATTAAAAGACTTTGGAGTGTCTGGATTTAATGGGTGTTTTTCTGCTGTTCCTTGACATCAGAGCACATAATAAAATGTCCAGTGTGTATTCAACTCTTAACAGAATACATAGGAGACCAAGAAGGACCATATGTGCACCACTGAGTCTGTTTAATACTGAACATTTCACTGTGCGATGAGTACATTTTTACATCTTGACCTAAAAGTTCCATGTCAAAGGAACGTGTCAACTGCTATGGTATGGGACTCCCAGAAAGGCGAATGCCACTATCGAGAAAATAGACCGCGTGGGGCTTGCTCTGGAAACATCGGCTAATAATACTGTTTAAAGGGGGTTAGGCTTTCTATAAGTAATTCAAGTAAGGAGTAAGGACAACATGCTGTTTTCAAACTGTTTTCAACCAACTCTCTTGCAAAATGACTACAAACACCGTCAACAGCGTACAGGCTTCAGTGCCGACCATCGTTCAGAGACTGCTCTCCTTGCGCTCAGTGCTTAATGCTGCGAAGGCGGCTCCTCTCTCCTCTGTTCTCATCGTCCTTGACCTCTCTGCAGCATCTGACACAGTTGGGCCACCGACTCCTGCTCTCTTCCCTGAATACCTCGGGGACCAGCAGCACAGCTCTCAACAGGGTTTGCTTCAAAGCTCAATAGTGCCTAATTTCAGGCAGAATGGATGGAGGGGAGGGTGGGGGTCAAGGCCTCAAACCTCTCGACAAGTGTCCCCAAGGGCTCAATCCTTGGTCCTCTCCTCTCCTCTCTGGATACAAAGCCTCTTGGCTCTGTTATGTCCTCCCATGGTCTTATCGTTGCTACACTTATGACATACTAACTTTTCTCTCTTTATCCGCTCTGATACACTCTTGTAGGCCATCCAGCTCAGTTGGCCTACAAGACATCTCAAGCTGGATGGTCAATCACCTTATACTCAACTTAGCTTAACACTGAGATGCTGTATTTCCCATACAAGTCCTCCCCCCCTGCGTAACCTTACACTCACGCGGGAGGGCACCATCTGCTTGGAACTTCGGAGTGGTGCCAGACAACAAAATGTCCCCCATTGGAGAGCATCACTGCACTTGGCTGAGTGTGCAGATTATACTGTACAAGAGTCAGAGAATCCGCCATTTCCCCACCACCGATCCAACCCAGCTCCTCGTCCACGTGCTGATCATTGCCAGTCTGGACTACTGGCCCAGCTAACAGAAAATGTCCTCGCAACGTTACTGGAATGTTTTGTCAATGTTACAGCATTGCCACATTGTTCACGACTGCAACACTGTGAGAACGATTCGCGCTATCAAACCAAAAACCCTCCTTACCGGCCCACCTGCCGTCAGACCAGAACACGTAGAACGCTGCTGTTGACCTGATCTGCAGCCTCCCCAGGCTCAGCCATGTTAACGGTCCTTTTCATCTCCCTCCACTGGCTAACTACATCAGCTCGCATCAAATTCAAAACGTTGGTGCGAGACTATCGGGCAACTAAATGGACAGCTTCGTTGCATCTACGAGAGATCGTCGGTTCTGCTACCAGACCTCTGCTACATCGGGGCCCCTAGGTTGCCAGATCACACCTCCTGTCTGTTCTTTTAATAATAATAAGAAGAAGTACGGAAATTCTCTCTTCTTAGGTCATTGTAATTGTAACACTGAGGTAAAACCACCAATGTGCACAACGAGAAGAACCATGTATAAATACAGAATATGTTTAAAAATGAAAATGTTTTAGTCAAAACAGTACATCAAATTTGTTACAGTACAAAACCTTTTCCAAACTATCCGTGCAGAAAAGACATTTTCAATGTACCGTGACAACAAGCATGCCTGAAAAATTGGAAGCAATTTGTTTGAGGAAATAGCTATTGTAGGTACACTGCTAGGGAAATTGGTAACCTGCTTATTTTCATTCATCAAAGTTTTTATTTCATTATTATTTTTCACTGTAGCTGCCAACATCTGCAGAAAATAAAAACATGAAACCATAATTGCAAACTGTCAATATCCACAGAACAAAAAGAATTCTATTTTATAGAAGTGCAATTGCAGATTTGAATCTGAAGCTCAATGGTTTTTGATTATTATAATTTGAGAATGCTGTCAATTCTGGAAAACATTTTCAGTAACGGTGCAAATCACAGGTTGCCAAATAATGATAGCTTAAAACCCTATATTTTGATAGTGTACGGCTAGCTATGAACACAATAATGCTGATAACTGTGATTAAGAATTGTGATTATGATATTGCAGATAATACAGTTAAAGGTCTGGATATGCTTGTTGTAAAAATTGTTCTTGTATGCTCTATAATTTTGAAATCTAATCGTCATCTCAGTTTAAACCACGCAGGTTTATTCTGAAAAACAACCTGGTTTTTTAAGCAAAGGTGATTAAAATTTTTTTTTAAAAGCAGAGGCCATACTAAATAAAGCTTATCACCAAGTACATATTTGTACTTTACAGGAAATAAACTATAAACAGGGTAACCATTTTTGTTTTTCTAAAGCATATGACCAACAAGGATTTAAGCTTGCATTACAATCGACTATAATACAAATATCATTTACACTTGCAGATGTCATCAAGAAATGCCTGTAGGACTTCGAGGTGAAATTTCAACAATGCGACCGTGATCATCTCAGACGGTGCGCGTCACGTGTTGAAAGCGTACCTGGAGCCCATCAAAGCCTTCATGCCAAATGCAGTCCATTTAACCGCCATTTCCCCACACATCGCTAAGTGGCATTTGTCCAAGCAATTTCCCCGAGGTTGGGAAAAAAAAAAAAAAAAAAAACCCCCACGGGAGTTGTTAAAAAGATTTGAGCGCTGCCCATGCAGAAAGTCTTCTCCTAAAAGCTCCCTTCTCTGAGCCACGCACAAGGGAAGGGGTTTTTTTAGTCGTCGTTCTGCTGCGTCGCGTCGTTCCCGCTAACTCGATTTCAGAGCTCAGATCCGGCGGACACCTGGAGAACTCGCCGGAAAATTCTGCCGCGCCGGCGCGGCTCGGGGAAAGTTGTCGCGCGGCAAAAGGCTCATGGGAACAGCTCGCATTAATCACGGAGCCGGGGAAGGGGAAAGGGGAAAGGGGCTTGGATTCCCCGCTAAGGACGGAGTGTAGCACAGTGGGTAAGGAACTGGGCTTGTAACCGAAAGGTCGCAGGTTCGATTCCCGGGTAAGGACACTGCCGTTGTACCCTTGAGCAAGGTACTTAACCTGCATTGCTTCAGTATATATCCAGCTGTATAAATGGATACAATGTAAAATGCTATGTAAAAAGTTGTGTAAGTCGCTCTGGATAAGAGCGTCTGCTAAATGCCTGTAATGCAAATGTAATGCAATGGTTCCAGAGCGGAGGGAAATCAGAATACAATAAACGTACAATGAGATCGATTAGCTTTAAAAAAAAAAAAAAAATTAACAGCAAAACACTCAGCAGACGCACGGAGCAGTCAGAACAATGAGGGGCCAATGCTTCAAAACGTTCGGAGAAGTTGCGGAGAAACGAACACGGGTACGAACCCGAAGCGCTCCAAAAGAAACCGCTTTCGACCGGCGCGTAGATTCCCTGAGGCCGTTAAGGTTTTTGACCCCAAGCGAGTCTACACACTTGACGAGAAAATATGCCGCACAGGAAGTGCAAAATGATACTTCTCCATTCCGACCGACTCAAAATAATGGATCACTTCAGTCTGACAAGTTATACACCTTCAAGCAGTGGAAGAGGATACTGTTAAAATTGGCCATTAGCACATTTAGGCACAATGTTTACGTATTACATTTTCAAAATTTTTCTGTCCATCTTTTTAAATCTATATTTATGCCCCTGCTGCAAACCATTTATATATATATATTATGCATACCTGACTATTTTTGTATTTTATAATTATATTTTATCATTTTTGAAGCTAATGTTTTTAACAAACAAAATTAGTGTGTGCTGTAGGACAGGCATGGATTAATTGAAATATATGTTTATTTTCTGAATCCAGTAGTTCCACCAGTCAATGCTCTTATTAAACTGTTCAGTACTCTGAATACTGAAGGTAAGTAGGTATGTAAGTAATAATATAAACTTAGATAAATAAGTGGTATTGCATGCTCAAATCCCTCATTTAAGCTACATATAAAACATATTTTATGTTATTTATTAATTATTATTGAAAATTACAATTATCAATTCATTGCCAAATTCATTGATAGATCAGTCTGCAGTAACCTGGTGGAATCAATCAACAAGCTAAAACAAACTGCATCAGATTGTAAGACAAAATTATTTAATTAAATAAGGAGTCCTTATTGTAACCTAATTGTATCTAGTAAATTGCTTTTGTCTGAGAAACGTTACACATACATTAGCGTGGTATACGACACCATGGCTTGAATATTGGATAGCATGGAGATATTTTAGCATCGGACACCATGGAGACATTATGGGTTGGCCATTACAGATAATACACTATATATACATAATACACTAACAATATAATTGTTATGCCTAAAATGTTGAGAATACACCTGGTGTCATCTGTGGCTGGTAATAGTGCTAACACAGGGAAGTGGGTATTAGCCTATCTTAACGATGGATGATGTTAGCAGACTTACCACTCACACTGACAAACTGCTCGAATTACCAAGAGATGGTATGGGATGGCGTGACATGAATTGTAACAATGAGCAGCGCGGTAAAGATCTGTGTTCTAGGTACAATAATGTTGTGGAATGGCTCAATGCTTCTACCAAGCCGTTCTGTGAACCAAAGCATGAGGCGCATAAATATTAAACCGGGCTGGAATGACTGTGGTGTGGCTGAGCTACATGCTACAGCGAGAGAAGCGTTTAAAACTTGGGCACAGTTAGGAAGGATTCGACGGGGGGACAACGCACTTAAGGTATGTACTGCAATGAGATTAAATATGATATCACAGACGATTTTAAAAGATGAAAGAGACATTTCATCTGTTAAAGCAGTGGTGTCAAACTCGTGCATGAGGCCGTGTGTATCAGGTTTCATTCAGCCTCAGATCTGATTATAATTAGTAAATTTGCTGAATTAGGGATGCAGGTTTGTGCACAATGGTGACCGATCTATGGTGACCCGCATTGTCTAATAAAAATTTCTTATATCTGTGCTAAATGCAGTTAAACGCATATGGCTGAATGAGTAATTGGACTCAATTAAGGCAGCATTAATTGGTTGGAATGAAAACCTGCATACACACGGCCCTCCATGGCAACAAGTTTGACACCACTGTGTTAAAGAGATCAAGAAGATATTTCAAGAGGAGAGAGAGATGTTTCATCAGTCGTCCCAACGACCTTCAGTACGCACTTAATGTACGTCGCTTCGGATAACAGCGTCTGCCAAATAAACGCGATGTAATGTTTATAGGCAATGCCGCAAATTGTGTGCACAGGCTTCAATGTTGATACATACATTTCATGTGTGCACAGTCGAAACCTTCATTGTTCAGAGCTTTCCGTATGCCCCAGGGAACTGCTTGCCTGTGGTCTGCCTACTGCACACAAAAGGCTTGCGTGCTGAAACTCAAAGTGGCTAGCAACGATGCAACGCGGCTCTCACTTAATGTGCAAAGATTTCACCGTTAGCCAGATACTCGTTAAGACTGGAGCACCTGCCTGTGAAGCAGTTATTAGAAATCTCATGTATAAATTGATGTTTCATCTGGCTGAGCCAAGGAATAGCACATCTGAGGTACTAATCAATGCTGTGTTCCATTCCAGTTACATTTGTGGGGGGGGGGGGGGGGGGGGGGGCGGGGGTGTAGGAGCCTTTATGTAAAATGTTTACAGGGATCATAAATGAAGCCTTGTGTAATGTTCTGTAATTTATTGTAACCTGTCTGTCATTGTTTTTCCTTGCTATGGACCTCCTTTTTAGACGAGTCTGAAATAAAAAGCTGAATGAGTGAATGAATGAATGAATGAATGACTCCAGTTTCATCACCAAAGGATTAAAGGAAACAAGCTAAAAATGCAGAATGCTGAGGTAGAACAGAGCAAGTTTGTCAGACCAAATTATATTTTCTGTTTCTCAAAGGCCGTAATCTAAGACCTAGTGAGTTTTGTGTCTGTACTGACTGAACTCATTTTGAAAGGGCTACATTCCTCGATTAGGACAATATTTTCAATATTGAAGCCATTTTTGCTTTTTTTTCCCTGTGGTCTACCCTCCCCTCCCAGCCATGGAAGCTATCTCCGTTCCAGAGGCGTGGCCTAGCCAGCTTCCCATTTCTATTGGCCATCCCTGTTCCGGAAGCGTGGCCTGGCCAGCCTCCCATTTCTATTGGCCATTGCTGTTCCAGGGGCGTGGCCTGGCTAGCCCCCAATTCTATTGGCCATCTCTGTTCCAGAAGCGTGGCCAGGCTAGCCTCCCATTTCTATTGGTCATCCCTGTTCCAGAGGCGTGGCCAGGCAGTGGCCAGAGACCAGCCCCTTCTGCACACACAGGAACTCCTGCTCCTGTCTGTCTTATACCACAACTGACACCAAACAGCCCTTCCTAAGTTCCCAGCTATAATTACAAAAAGACAAATAAGCATGCGCAGAGATAGGGAGCGCTATCTATTTTTCAATACCTATTAGCACATAATTGAACGTGGCTCCAGCTTTAGTCAATGAAAAACTCTTTTGGACAAGTCCTCAGTTTCACTACTAACTGTGTCAGTATCTCAAACAGATAAATGGAAATTCCACCAGTGCTGCAGCCCTCTAGGGGGAATTCCTGTTTGTAAATGAAGGTGATTGCCCACTGTCTCTGCTGCCTGGTAATTAGCCTCTACAGTATGTCCCCTATGAAGACTCTGTGCCTTCACTGAGCGATACTGACCAGGCTGCACAGCTGTCCCAACACAGGGTTCTGCACAGGCTGTCCCAACACAGGTTCTGCACAGGCTGTCCAAATGCAGGTTCTGCACAGGCTGTCCCAGCACAGGGTCTGTACTGCCTGTCCCGTTACACGTTCTGCACAGGCTGTCCCAGCTCAGGTTCTGCACAGGCTGTCCCAGCACAGGTTCTGCACAGGCTGCCCGAACACAGGTTCAGCACAGGCTGTCCCCACACAGGTTCTGCTCAGGCTGTCCCCACACAGGCTCTGCACAGACTGTCCCAGCACAGGCTCTGCACAGGCCCAGTACAGGAGTCCTTCAGCAGAGCATCTAAAGCTCCAATCAGTTCACCCCATGCCCGAGAAGCTCATCAAATCAAAGCCAGCGTTACTACTCTGTCACAGGGGACGAGGAACCCGCGCATGCACATAACTCAAAGGCTGTTAATCTGCCACCTAATGCCCCTGTTTTATTTTACTGTGTGCAGTATAATGAAGCACGCATCTTGGCGGACCAACAAGGCTTTAAAACCTTAATTCAAGGTGTAATCGTGGCGATTTTATGGGAGCAATAGAGATGGGCAAACGATCAGTTTAAAGCAATGTCCTACACTGCCTCCAGTGATAAAAAAAGCCTACAAAATCCAGGTGATACAGTTTCCTTGGGGAATAAAATGTATGCCGTAGCTCTTTAGAACTTCCTGCCTGGTAGTTACCATGGAAATGGAATACACTGCATATATACAGTAATACGCATGCATGTACAGTATTATATATGTGTGTGTCTGTATAATGCATATATATGTGTGTGTGTGTGTATACTGTGAGCTCCCTAGCCAGCTGAGGTTGTGGTTGCCAAATCAGTACAAGAAACCAGTACAGTGAGTCCCGGGGTCAGTTAACACAAAAGGAATGTATCGATATTAAATCCTGGGGGAAGGGGAAGCAAAAAATAACTGAAATCCTTCCCGGTCGGGGTATTAAGCTTCCACTCCAGGCCAAGTACGCTCCTCCTGGAGAGACAAAGGGAACAATAGTTAGGAGAGCGTGATTGTGTACAGGCCAGCCCGGTCCTGGTCTCTCTCCTCTCTCCGTCCTCCTTCCGGGCCTTGTTTAATTGTCCTCCAGCCCTCTGTCCTTTATGTGCGAAGAGACCACTCTCACAGTCACAGACAGTGTGCCAGCACTTCACTCCAACCAATTCCACAGTCCTTTACCCTTGAAAGTTTCAATCCTCCTGCAATTCGTATTTTTTTTTTTTTTTTTAAGTTGGCCCACGGCCGCTTACCGCCCCAGGAGAAGGTGAGGAGAGAAGCCAGGCGTAGTTTCCCTCTCTAGCCCCAGCCAGCCTCTCACACTCCTTTGTTCTGCTCCTTATAGCCTGTGAGGCAATCAGCTGAAGCAGCCTCAGGTGTGCTGCAGCAGAGTGGAAAATTCCACATGCCCGCACTCCGCTGCAGCCCTGTCCGTGGTGCTGATCTGTGGAAGCTCACCTGGTCTGCGGATTGCTGTCCCTGGTCCTGAAATCTTCCAAAATGTCGTTTGGGAGGCAATGCCCACCCACCACTTGCCCCAGTAGTCGCCGGTGGCGGTAGGCCCGGCCGCCCTGGTGCTTCTTGTGTTACATTACATTCGGTTACATTTATTTGGCAGACGCTTTTATCCAAAGCGACGTACAGAAGTGTATTTCATGGTCACGGACAACTACAAAACACAGGTTCAATAAGATGCAATACTTATTTTGTACAGCTATTTCTAGCCAAGAGCACAGTTCAGTTCACACAGTGAACACGATTCTGACCTAACCTCTGCAAAGCCAACTAGGCAGAAGAATGAGCTGCAGTATTATGCAGTATTAGGGGCGACATAGCTCAGGAGGTAAGACCGATTGTCTGGCAGTCGGAGGGTTGCCGGTTCAAACCCCGCCCTGGGCATGTCGAAGTGTCCTTGAGCAAGACACCTAACCCCTAACTCCTAACTGCTCTGGCGAATGAGAGGTATCAATTGTAAAGCGCTTTGGAAAAAAGCGCTATATAAATGCAGTCCATTTACCATTTACCATTATGTTCTTCTGTGGGGCACCGATAGGGCCCCGGGGTGCCACAACGCATACAGTACATGCAACATAACTTGGCCGGGCATGGTAAACACCATCGCTAGGGTGAACGGCGTCTGGCTGTCGCCTGTTGTCTTAAAGAGCCGCTCGATAATTAGCCATCGTTAAAACAGAGAGGCCTTTCTGCGCGCGCGGCTCAATTTCGGAAAGACGTGTCGCGGAGGCTTCCCTTCCTGCCCGATGAGCAATCAGCCGCCACCGCTAATCAGCCGAAGAAAGGCTCGTTAGGAGGTACCTGTCACCACGACGACCACTCTACCCGCTGTTCTTTAAAAAACCGACACACACGGCTTCCGATTCTCCCCTGAGTCTGGTTTGGGGGCTTGAGAAGTACGGCTTCGTATCCTGGCTTCGGATCCTGCCTGCCCAGAACACCAAACCCGGCCGCAGCTGGCACGGTCCGAAATTTGGTTTTAGACCTGGCGCTCTCCGAACAAAGCTGGTGCTTACCGTGACATTCACCATTGACGGCGCATTTCGCGAACCTGGCTTCCTGAAATTACGCCGAACCTGGCTTCCTGAAATTACACTGAACCTGGCTTCCTGAAATTACACCTGGCTTCCTGAAATTACACTGAACCTGGCTTCCTGAAATTACACTGAACCTGGCTTCCTGAAATTACACCGAACCTGGCTTCCTGAAATTACACTGAACCTGGCTTCCTGAAATTACACCGAACCTGGCTTCCTGAAATTACACTGAACCTGGCTTCCTGAAATTACACTGAACCTGGCTTCCTGAAATTACACTGAACCTGGCTTCCTGAAATTACACTGAACCTGGCTTCCTGAAATTACACCGAACCTGGCTTCCTGAAATTACACCCGAGTGCTTTGCTTTGCTCCTATTCCACGTGTCCGTAGCATCCGGTCGGGGAACGATTGGTGTTTCGCCTAACCCGTGCCGGCAGAGGCACACGCACCTGGGTTTGACGTCGGAAAAATTAAAATCAGCCCCAGGTGCTTGAAAGGTGTGTTCCTCTCCACAGTTCAGTTTGGGGTCGATATCGGGAGCACAGGCCGAGACTTTGAGTTTCGTTTGTCCGAGCGCGAAAAAAAGGGAAGAGAAATAAACTGGTCAGCTGAGATGCTGTCCAACTGAGGCCAGTGGGTTGTAGGGTTTTTTTTTTTTTTGTCTTTGCTATTTTAGTTTGTTGTGTTCGTTTTCACCCGGAAGAGGTGAGGGAGCAGGTCGAAGGTGTTTGTTTATTTGATTTGGCGTTGGCGTGGGTGCTCTCTCTCTCTCTCTCTCTCCACGAGGCAGACGACGGTGCACACCCGGAACTGCCGCATCTCCCTCCCAGTGGTGCCACGCCTGCGTGTGCCTGCGTCCAAACCCAACTATCCGGGTAACAGCAAAAAAAAAAAAAAAAAAAAGAAAACATTTAGCTCGGAGAGCAGCGAAACAGATATGGAGCATCGCGTAGTTCTGGCAGGCCACGAGAGTCAAGCGCTCCGGCTGAATCAGCTGATGGCTCAGCTGAGTGATGTTCGCCTATCACAGTACATTCACTAACAGGGCGGTCTACTTAAACAGCCTCCCTCTACTCATTCGGCTGCTCCTCCTGCATGCAAGCGCTGCACGTTGCTTCGTAAATCCCCTCCACCACCCCAGCTCCATCCCCATGCGTCAAGAATTTGCATTTTTCCATTCCTGTGTGTTAAGAAATTGTATTGCTCCATCCCTATGTGTTAAGAAATTGCTTTGCTGCTGGATCTGTTCTGTGTGTACCCCTCTAGGGGGGTTTGGCTGCTGGCCTCCCGGCCTTATCCACGCGGGCTGCGTGGTCGGCGGGAGAGCTCCAGAACAGAGCCATACCGCCAAACAACTGTATTGCCTTTATTGTCAATAAAGTTCTACTTTGACAGAAATTGAATTTTGGCGGAAATCCTCTGACTCGAAAGGCTCGACAACACAAAGACGTACCACGTTTTCCACCACAGTCGTATAAAACCCGCCGCGGCATCAAACGCACGAGTTGCGGAAAACGATAAATCGGTCGCACAAACAAGCTAGCGCTGGACCGCGAGCGCGATATTACAATATTCACGAATATTGTCATTTTTAAAAAACGCCAATTGTTCCCTTCTTGAGTGAAAATCTGAAAGGCGTCGATTATTGCGGAGAAAAGAGACGCACGTTCCGTCGGGCAGAGAGGCAAATGTCGGGACACTTTAAATAATGAGGGGGTGGGGGGGTTCTGCTTTTCTCTGAGAAAGCGATTCGCCGTCTCGCGCGTATCCGTCCCGCCGATGACCCGGCAACGTGATTACAGGGCGTGCATCTGGTTTAGGGAAGTCGTGGTCAGTGAATGTATGTGTGTGTGTGTGTGAGGCATGGCTGCCTTTTGTGGTCAGTGTGTGTGAGAGTGTGTTTGTGTGTGTGAGACATGGCTGCCTTCTGTGGTCAGTGTGTGTGTGTGTGTGTGTGTGAGGCATGGCTGCCTTTTGCCGTCAGCGTGTGTGTGTGTGTGTGTGTGCGTGTGAATGAGGCATTCATTCTCTCTCCCTCCCTCTCCCCCCTCTCTCTCTCTCCCTCTCTCCAGTCACATCACACCCTGCTTTCTCAGGCAACAACTTCAGAATCAAACATCCCACTCTTGAACCTCTCTCATCAACATGCCATTACCTTCTTTGCTATTAAATCTCTGCTTCTTTGCAAGTGGAACACATTGCGAAGCCATTTTTCCCAGGGGCTTATTAACGCGAACGTTAACTGACTGAGCATGTCGGTCATTAACACCCCCACCCTGAGCCAGCCAGAGGAGGATGGGCTCCTCTCCTCCCTCCCCCCCCCCCCCGCCCCGCCCCCTCCTTTAGTCTGGTTCCTCCCAAATTTTTGAGGAGTTTTTCCTTGCCACCATCGCTCTAGGCTCACTTTAGTGAGGGTTTAGGCCAAGCGTATTTGAACAAACATTTCTACAATTCATTTTATTTGATTCATCAAACTTTTTTTTGGTTCCTTCACAGGCTCGCGTCCTAATTGAGACCTCAAACGAGGCTGGCAACGTGCGAACGGATCACTTCTCTGAGCTTCTCCCAGGCGAGACGGGAAAACTCGGGCGCAATCGAAAAACACGGGAGAACGATTAAAATGTTTCTCCTGGCGTGAATTAACATCGCCGGCGGAGTTTTTCTCCCAAACCCCCCCCCCCTTTTATTTTTTTTAAACAGCAGAGAGCTGCGTTTGAGTCATCGGGCAGCAGCCTGCTCCAATTAGCCAGAAAGCGGCGAAGTCGCGCTGGTTTCCGAGGCGTTTTTGTCTCTCCGAGCGTCGCCCCGTACGGATCGTTAGCGGCTGCTCCCATAAGCCCCGGCGCGTCGGACGTTAGCCGGCCGCAGCCGAAGCGCGTCCTCGGCCGAACCCCGACGTGAATCGCCATTTTAACGCGTTCAAATTCATAAACCGTCTATCCTGCCGTTCGGCCTACACCGAAAAGGATCCAGACAGCCCACGGTGACATCACGGCCCTCAACCCGTTTAATCTCTCTCGCGTCTGTTGAGCATAATTTTGTCAGTATCGCAAAAGTCCCTTTGAAACCATTTTCTATTCTTTCCTTTATTCATTCCTCCTAATTAGGAGCCATGCTAATCTGCCCTAAGCTGCAGCAGGGTCTGAACACTTAATGCGATTACATCCTCCGGAAACCTGGCAGAAAAAAACTTGAACTATTTTTAACTATTACTACTATTTTCTTTTTTTTGTGTCATGATGACAAAAAAAACATGTTGCAGTGGAAAAATATTACTTTTATTCTCAATACACTCAATAAAGTTTTATTTTTATTCAATGTCCTTTCTAGTGAAGGTTTCAACATCGTGGAGTATTTGGTCCTTGAAAATAAGTCCAGAGACTCGTGTCCTCTACAGGGGACAGAAATGAATTGCCGGGTCTCAGGAGGACATGAACTTGAGGCTCAGACTCATTTGTTCAGAAAAAACCCTTCTGTTCGTGAAATTCGGTTATGCAGAGGAACACTACATTTCCCAGAGTTCAACAGCCTGAGACCTTACGCTGGCTCCAAGGACCGCAGGTGGGATTAATTAGCTACTCAAGCCACTGTGGTAGCAGATTACTGCAGGTGGTAAGACACCCTCCCATGAACAAGTCAGTGATGATGTAAGAGCGTTTGAAGAGCTTCCGCGAGTTTCCCTCCAAAACTTTCTCCTGCTTCATCGAAGCTGAAAGTCTCCAGGTCTTAATGAAGCGCGGCACGGATGACCGATTTATCGCCTGGCCTCTCCCTACTTCTGACTGAGAACATATTCCTGCTTTGAGAAATTACAGCCACCACTAAAAACACCCTCATCAGCAAGAAATAAGAGTTTCTGAATTCACGTTACGGAGCAGATGTTGCACTTGGTGAAAATACTCTCGAGGCCAGAAAGAAAGCGATGCCAGATTAAATTAATTGCTGGGTTTTAGGAGGACACGCACACTTCTATAAAGCATGCAGTACATGAAGTGCTTCCTCGTGAGTTTTAATGGCACACAAGTGCCCCCGTGTCCTTTTCCACCCTGGCAACCACAGTTCACAAGAGTCCCAGCAACTAAGACCAAAAATGGCAACAGAAAATATTTGTGCATTTCCAGATAATTAAAGCCTGAGTTACTTAAAGGTCTTTAGCACATGCAAAACCTTTTAGCACAAGCAGAGCCAATAACATGACCCACGATTGGTCACAGTATTTGTTCCGCACCAATCATTGGATTATTAGTTTTGCCTGTGCCTAAACGTTTTGCACGCACTAAAGATCTTAAAGTAACTCAGGCCTCTCGAATTTATTTCCTTTTTTTTCTGCCAGGTCTGCGGAGGCGAGTTGTGTATCGCAACAGGAGGAAATAAATCTTTGGTGGGGGGGATGTGCAGAGGTGGAAAATCCAGGTTCAGAAAGTAAAAGTCCTCCCCAGTGCTTTGTTCCAACCACCTGGATTTGTTGATTAGCACTATTCTTCAACCAGGAGGTAGAACTAATTAGTAGAATCAGCTGGGCTGAGTTAATGGGTGTAAGAAATACACGGCAGGACTTTTACTTTCTGACCCCTGGACTCTTTCTCCGCCTCTGGGGGGGGTGGTGTGTGTATGCGGGTCACGGGCCAGGGCCCAATTCGTCACACGGCGCACTTCCTGCACTCTCCCCGGCTCCCGACAGCGCCCCAGTTTAGCGCGTCCGACCCCCCCGTCCACGGCTCACCGCAGACACGTAGGCCGGGCGCCATGGAGATCGAGCACGGGGGGGGGCGGGGGGGTGGGCGTCCGACGCCACGAGAGCAAAGCCAAACAGGTCAACGAGAAACTGGAAAACGAACTATTTCTCCCAGGACCAGCCTGGATCCGTTTCGCTGACACGAAACATCCAAAGACAGTCGATGGCGGTTCGCGGTTAAAGATAAACAAGGAGCGAGTATTATCACTCTCGCGTCACGCTGGGGAAAATGGCTACAGACCCCGTGGCCCGGGGCAACAGAACCTCAGCCAGATTATTCAGTCACTTTCAGTTTGAGTGGCTTGGCTTCATCATATAGCGCACATCGCACTACCCTTTACGGGATATAGCATCATGGCTAAAATGCACTAAATGAGGTGAAATAAAATTGTGATAATGATACCCATTTATTTGCTTTATTTTTACTTTGAGTGAACTGTACATTGAATGTGATGCCGTTGTGAGGGTTAAGGAGAGAGCAAAATAGCAAAAAATAAAAAATAAAAAAATTGTTTAGCATCATAGCATGCTTAAAGTCATTACATCTCGTGGAGACCAGTTAACTTGATGAACTACGTCATGTGGAATAAGCATGTGGAGAGCAAAATAATGAAAGAACATTGATTAGCATTATAACATGCTTAAAGTCATTGCATCTAGTGAAGACCGTTCGCTTGCTCAAACACAAAATATCAGACAGTAAAAAATCTGAGGCAACGGTGAGGAGTTTGCTCAAAACCAGGGGTGCGTGGCTGATGAGAATTTGTTTCGGGGTGACATTTTATGCTCTCGTTCAGCCAGGGAGGTCGACCGAGGTTCTCTTTCGCGGCGACGACCGGGGGGGGGGGGAATTAAAGTGGGCGGGGCATGCGATCGCGCAGCCAATCGGATAATGGAAATGGCCGAGTGGTCAGACGCTATTCGCGGGAAGAGCTACAACCCCAAAGCAAATGCTGCTTTCGCTCTGCCCTCACACACATTCAAACCAGAGTCTGCATTAGCTGGCAAATGTC
The DNA here is from genome assembly GCF_018555375.3 of Anguilla rostrata. Lineage (NCBI taxonomy): Eukaryota > Metazoa > Chordata > Actinopteri > Anguilliformes > Anguillidae > Anguilla > Anguilla rostrata. Next base: position 6,665,484 of record NC_057948.1, read on the forward strand.
CATTTTTGTCTGATAAATAGGACCAAAGTCCAGGAATGAAAGTCTTCCAGACATTCTGGCCAGCAGAAACAAAACGAAAATGAATTAAAATACATCAATAATTACAGACTAGAGCATACATAACGGCTCATTCAGTTTCAACATGCATTCATATATTTTGTGTAAAAACGCACAGCCACTTTTCATCGTGACCCTCCGGCAAGAAGCAACGATTTCAATCGGATCAAAACGTCAGCAGACGAAAGTTACGTGGCTAACGCTCACCTCAATATGCACTAAAACCCACTTCTATACCACAGCATTGTTGCAAATGAAAGCGCAAAAGTTTGCAGTCACGAATAAGTCACTCATTGGCTATCATAGCTGTAATGTTACCTTTTAGCCTGTTTTAAATAGGCTGTTTTTACTCTGTCAAAAACATGATGAGATGAACAGGCCCAAAGATGAGCTTGATGCACAAATTATTGCTTTATCATCTTGTTCATAAATGCATTATTCTGAATTCTGGCCAAAGTCAATTAATGCATCTCACATAGTGCATATAGGCCCATTTGTCTCGGTGAAGAGAGGAAATTGTGTTCATTAGCACAAGAGATTTACTTTCATCTTTGTTCAGTAATAGATGATTCCTCTTTATTCACAAAAAAACACAAGTTTCCATAAACAACTAATGACGCCATATCACCAAAGCTTCTTTTGATGAGAAAGGGCTTATTTGCATACACACAGAATGCACTCCGATGCAAATTGCCCCCATTTTTTTTTACACAATCCATCCTGTTTCACAAAATATATGTACATTTGCATGTTTCACCTTTATGATAATTTTTGGTTTTCAAATAGTTTTAAGTCCTGTTCAAATTCGAAAACGCTAGATTATGCGGTTACGTATCATTAAACAACTCTGCTATTGTGCGGATATTAATAGCAGATATTGCCCGAATTTGAATACTTTGTCCGACAAATGGAAAATGTGTCAGCAAAAAAATTAAAAACAAATATTCTGAGCTGTACTAAATAACTGTTAATGAAAAAAAGTTTAATCTATATAGTTTTCATCATTTACGTTTCATTACAACATATTCTAGCCAAAAAAAGAGAGGTAAGAATCCTCCACATTAAGACAGCCCACATTTCCGATTAATAACTTGGACAGAGAGAGCTGTATGCGCAGTGGATAACTAGGAGATCAATTCAGTACATGGCTGGACCTTCATGCTTACATTGCCATTGTCATGTATTATTGTTAAACACGTTAAAACTTTCCATTAAAAAACTATACTTACACTGTGCAGAGACATGCGCTTGCACAAAGGCACAATGTTCCTTTAGAAAGGAATGACCTTTTTGATTTGCAGGGGATATAGCGTCTGCAGTCGCGGCTGACATTTCAAGGATAACTTAAAAGGTGCACATTCTACAGTTCCCCGTGAGTCACGAGTGTGGAGCTGCTGGAAGGGAAATTAATTGACTTCACATTTTAGCGACCAAATAACTCAATGTAAAAAAACTTTAGGAAAATAGATTGTCATATTAGCTCGATCATTTATTTTCCATAATTGATAGTCATGTGTAACAGAATAAAACAGACGCAAAAGAAAAAATTCACAGTTCATACTGTGTAAATCAGAAACGCTCAAATTCGGCTCTCGAGGCCAGTAGTGCCGCTGGTTTCTATTCTTCCCCTCCAATCAGTCCCCTGATTGGAGGGGACACCAGGGGAGTTAAGTCTCAGGCCAATCACGATCAGGTAGAAGAGAAAACCAGCAGTAACACTGGCCCTGAGGGTCAGATTTGAGGACCCCTGATGTAAATGCTTGTCTGGCGAGTCATGCAAGCTTCTGTATCTATCCATACTTCTGACAAGTTGACCCCCCATTGCACACTTTATAAAAATGAAAGCCTGTGACATTTTCCATATCTCTTTGCCTGAATAATGTAAGCCGTCCTGCAAACAGTAACAGATATGTTATTTGGCTGTTATCTTCAGTGATACAGAAGAGCTTTTTTCAATCAGACACTCCACTGAATTGCACAGCACAACTGAAATTGAGGACCGATTGTATAACCTGTTTATAAGAGTGTATTACACCTTTATAAAAGGATTACGACAACACATTCACATCGCCCGACGTGCATATTCACCTTAGTTTGGACTGAAGAGGAAAAAAAATTGAATTGGCCCCTGCGGTGAACACAGAATTTAAGATCAGTTCATAATGGATTTGGCTACCCTAACATCATCAATCCAGTGGCAAAAAAAAAACTTGCCTGACAGAACAGATAATGGAGACATAAAATATATGCTATCATCAAGAGCCGCTAAATATAAATGGAGTTTTCTGGTGGCCGGCCATTAACAGATGGTAGAACGTGTCCGGTGAAACGTTTTTCAGGCCCGTTTTACAGTGATCATTATGTGTTTTAGCATAGTAACAGTGGCCCGAGAACAGCGTTGCAGGCCTGGAAGATGCTGTGGGTCAAGGATGTGTGTTTTTTTTTTTTGTTTTTTGTTTTTTGTTTTTTTTTTCCAGTGGAGTTGTGTGCAGGGGGGGGGGGGGGGTGCGGGGGAAGGGGAAATAGCTTCCGAGGTCTGATTTCACAATTATGATTGCTATTACTATTATTGGTTCCTTCCGAGATACTAAAAAACCCACAATTCTTTGGTGAAATGTCAGGAGGTATGCCTTTGTAAGTAGTAGATCTGATCATCCATCCATCCATCCATTATCCATACCCGCTTATCCTGGGCAGGGTCGCGAGGGGTGCTGGAGCCTATCCCAGCATGCATTGGGTGAGAGGCAAAAAATACATCCTGAACAGGCCACCAATATATCGCAGGGCACACACACACCTTTCACTCACACACTCATACCTACGGGCAATTTCACGTTTTCAATTAGCCTACCAGCATGTTTCTGGACTGGTTGAGGAAACCGGAGTGCCCGGAGGAAGCCCAGGCAGACACGGAGAGAAAATGCAAACGTCTGATCATTTTAAATGAAAACAAACATTCTTGGATAATTCTTTGGTAAAGCATCAGGAGGCACATTGTTTAAAATATTTGAGCATTTTCAATGAACGTATTCACTGCTCACATATTATGCCAAGCCTAGTAAAGGGTATTCAGAACAACGCAACCAAGATTCGGGCTATGTTAATTTACCCATCATCTGAGCCACATCACATATCATATCTTGTGCATAAACTGGCTGACATGCTGGTCACCAGTCGGCACCCTGAGCCGACCAGAGGAGGATGGGTTTCCCCCTTGAGCCTGGTTCCTTCCAAGGTTTCTCCCCATCTGCCACAGGGAGTTTTTCCTTGCCACTGTTGCCTTAGGCTTGCTCCTGTGGGGGTTTAGGCCAGGGTTGTCTGTAAAGCGTATTGTGACAACTGTTGTAAAATACGCTATATAAATAAAATTTGATTTGATTTATCTTTGCAAATGATCGTGTTCTCTTTCTCCCTTATAGTCGAACGCTGACATTGTCTGTTCTTTCGAACCAGTCATCCATTTATTCATGGATTCCAGTGAGGTACATTCTCAAAACGTGTTAAAACAACACATAACGTGTCATTTGTAACACACCTCCATGACAAGTTAAGGACAACACATTTTGTGTTACTTTCAACACAGCTTGAAGCCTCCCCTTTGTAACACATACATTTATATTTGTAACACAAAAGTAGTAACAAACTGTGTGCTAGATATTAACACATTCTTTCTGAGAGTGTAACAGAGTTATTCTCTATGTATAAGACATCACAACAATTTCTTTGCCTAAGGAAGGTCTGGGTCCCCCTCTCCAATTACGGCGACCAAGGTCTCTATCGAGCAGATGCCTACCTTTGATTGAGCAAATATAGCTATAGCTACATACACAGTATTGGCGTTCTGTTCAGCTCCAGAATGTATCCTGTTTGTTCAAAACAGATAAACAGACTTAGTTAAAACAAGGTCGTTCCCTTGTCCTGAATTCAGACGTCCATATTCGCATTCTCAATAATGCTTCATATTCAGTTTTTACATCTGGTTTTTGGATCATGGGGTGTCTGCATTTCATTCAGACAAAATATACAATTTAAAATGATCAAACATATTGCAACACTTCACAATTGTGATATATGCATTTTTCAAAAGCATTGCTATGAAATATATTTTCAAACAAGTCCACATATTTCCAACATATTGCGGTACGTTCTGATTCCATAAAGAGAACAGAGTGGCCCGGCCCTTGCTGGAACACTGACAAGCAAAAAAAGAAGAAATTCTAAGCAGCAGGTTGTTTTTAAATACGATCACCACAGATTCCCTTTCAAATTCCAGACAAGACTGACAAACGCAGACCAAGCAAAGACGTTTACGCTCGAAAGCAGGAAGACCAAACAAGCGCTCTGTGAAAGGGCAGAAGAAACGTAACTCGCCGTGGGGGAGCCAATTGTGCAGTTCAAACCGATCATTTTAAATAAAGTGTCCAGATTTCAGATTTATAGAGATGTAATGATGAAAAATGATATAGAAGAAGAAATAAAAGACGTTTGTACACACACACACACAGCACAGGGTCTGGAAAGGACATTAACAAATGACTACAGCAGCATATCTGGACAAAATTCACTCCATTCTGATGTTGTTTGCACATGTCGTTGCAAACGGTTGTTTGCCCTACCATCTGCAAAGGGTGAAAATCCCATTTTTCCCCCATCGCAAATTTTCTTTTTAAATATGAGAAGCTCGTGCATGTAATACAGAGATTGGCTGGAAAGAGATCAAACCCACGCAAGCCAGACAGCCCAGAAGGTCGCACGACGAGTAAAAGCACCGCGGTCGCTGATAACCCTCTTGAGCACGGAAGCGATGTTTTCCGACGCCGGGGAAATTTCGAAGCTACGGTCGCTAGCCGGCGCGATCGCTGACAACGTTTTGAGCGAGCCCCAGCCAAAGTCAATTATATCTGAAGGCCAGTCAGAAGAGAAGCTGCGAAAACGGCACAGGATTGCAGGCGCGAGACTTTGGCAAGGGACAGGGCTCTGAAAAAAATAAATAAATAAAAAAATACTTCAAAAAGCCGGAAATGCAAGGGGACTCGCTTCCCGGGTCTCGGTGCGGCTAAGCCCGTTTAGCGTGGCCAGTGCATGCGGCGTCCCGGGCCCGAAACGGCGCCGAAACGCGGAAAAGCACCGATTTCCCGTGGTCGCCCCTTTCCGCGCGATCGCGCGGCTCTCAGCTAATTAAAGATGGCCGGTCCCCACACGGCAGTGGGGACCAGTGTAATCCTGTTCGTATTGTAAACGCTGTTTGTTTTCCCGAATGTGCTTGGTGTACGTTACCTTGTGCCGTAGGAAAACCCGTAGTGCTCAAATAAAAGTTTTAATAGAGGATCTTTTCAAGAGGTCTATTCTCACCGTAACTGTGACATCATTTTGAACATAAACAGTAGTATTTCCTGTGACATCATTTTAAACATAAATAGTACTATGTCCTGTGACATCATTAAAAACATAAATAGTATTGTCATGTGACATCATTTTAAACATAAATAGTACTGTCATGTGACATAATTTTAAACATAAATAGTACTATGTCCTGTGACATCATTTTAAACATAAATAGTACTATGTCCTGTGACATCATTGCTCTCAATTTAAAACTTAGCATTTCAATCTTTGCACAACAGTAAGGGCTAGTACAGCTCTAGTGCTTCTAAGTCTTTTGCTCTGCTCCAAGTCTCATCCTGTTTGTTTTTTAATGTTGTTTGTTCGAGTGCATATAAACTGACTTAGTCACCGTACATGGTAGCTCCCTTGTTCTGAATTCACGAACACGTATTTGTGAAGCGTTGCAGTGAATTACATTTCAAATAATGAAATGTTTTCTGAAAATACACTGCATTCTTTGAGATGTGAAGCGTTGTGTTCATGTGCAGAGGCGTTTGGCTGCAAAAAAAAAAACACTGCTTCACCTACACAATTATCGAAACTTAATCTTTCTAAACAGCTAGATTCTCAGCATAAATCAACTCCAACGTAATTGATATGCATGCCGTAGGGAGCATGCATACATTATTAGAGTGAAAAGTACTCGAGAGGTGATTTCATGTTTGTTTGTTTGTTGTACGCTGTGCTTTCCAATGAGAAGTCCTAGGCTCACCCCTGAGATCGATCAATGTTTGTCCTAAACCGTCTTATAGATTAAATTTTTTTTCTCTTCGCAAATACAGAGTAATCCCTTACATAAATGAATAAAAAATATGTCCGCTCAATCTTCTCTGAATCCCAAGTCCACCCCCACCCCCCCCCACCCACCCCTCATCCCTCAGAGTTGAATAAATGAGGAGGTAAACACTGTTGGATGGAATTCATGGGTTAGTGTTGAAACACTGACTCAAAAGAAATGTACTGGAGGTGAATAAGTATTTAAATGGGGTCTCCATAGTGACAGGTCTGGCTGAGGGGATCTCTTAAATCCAGAGGTTTTAATGTCACCCTGGAAGGGGCAGCTTCCCCGGCCGGTCGGCCAACCACAGGCTAGCTGTGACATCACCCTACTGTGACATCACTCCATCTGCCCTGCCTCTGGGGCACCGGTGCAGTGATTTAGCTGGAAGCTAGCAGACTGGAAAAAAAAAAAAAATAGTGGATACCTGTGTCTGTTCTCAGCCCCCCCTATTATTTCCTGAAGACATTGCGGCAACAGGAAATGACTGACTGCTGTGATTGGGCAATCTGTTTCGGGAGGGAAAACACAAAGAGAGAAAAACCGTGACATATGCACTCATTAGGGGGGCAATATCAGAATCGCTGGCTGAGCCCATCTGGTTAGCCTCTCTCATTAGTTACAGTAATAGTGAAATCGCCTTCATTAATACTACAAAAGCGCCTTTGAATTTTTCGCTGACTGGTCAGAAATATTTCCACTTCCAATTACCTCTCGCCTTTGTAATCGAGGCCATTTCCCGCGCCCGTTCGCCGTAGAATGCTGAAAGTCAGCTGTTTCCCCGCAGACCGGAGCGGCTCAAAAAGGGCAGCCGCTCGTACGTCTGAGCGCGAGCGGTCGACGCAAAGAGCGCGGCGACTAGCGTCGCGCGACTGGCTTCCTCGGGACGAGACCGCGAGGCTGCGGCTAACTTTGTTTCGCGGCTTCCTGCGACGCCTCGGAGGAACGGCAGCGAGGGCGGCTCTTCCCTGCCGCTGTCGAAAAACGGTCTTGATGTCTTCATCGAGCCGGGGGGGGGGGGGTTCTGTCAGGGAAATGGCAGAATTTATTATTCAAAGAGGCCTTGCTTTGACAATTAGGCCCAATGAAGGTAGCAGCTGTAGCGGGATGATCGTGAGTCAGCCTCAGCTGTGTTTGTCTGTAGGTCAGGCAACCTCAGGCAGGGCTGACCTGACCGCAGCGAACACGGCTGAGGCTGACTCGCGATCATCCTCAGCCGTGTTTGCCTGTACCGCAGGTCGGGCCACCGCTGCTCGAGGTTGCCTGACCTACAAGACAAACACAGCTGAGGCTGACTCACGACCATCCCGCTACAGCTGCCACCTTCGTTGGGCCTAATCATCAAAGCAAGGCCTCTTTGAATAATAAATTCCGCCATTTCCTTGACAGACCCCTTACGCTAATCACAACTACTGGGGGCCTCCACGTAAGCCTGAGCTGTGCTTTTTTTTTTTTGGTTTTGCATTTCCCTCCACGCCTCAGCTGAGGGAAATAAAACAGGCTGTCGGTTTGTTGTGTTTTTGCGCAATCAGAGTTAACCTGCACGAGAGACCGCACCTGAAAATCCCACCACGCTACCATTCATGCAATAAGTTAATGTTCGTATTTTAATTATGTTATCTAGCCACTGTCAGAAACTCCAGCTCTCTCGACAAGTTTTGCAAAAAAAAAAAAAAAAACAAACAAGCTGGCAGATTAACTCTGTTTATTTATTTTGTATCTTTATTTTTGTACTGTCTATGCAGTAGTAGGCTCAGGGATTACTAACAAAAGCAAAAAAAACTAATGCTATCAGAGAAGGACTAACCCTGTGGATAGAAACTATACAGTCTCTCCTCTTGAAGATGCATACATTTTAAGGCAAGTAAAAGAAGGTTGCATGAATTTTCTGTTCTTGTCTTCATCCTTCCTGAGTGGGACCATTCTTCTCTTTGGCTGTTTGTGCAATGCTGTTTTTAGCATGTTAATCTTTATGCTTAACAATTCCTTTTAAAAATGTAACAAAGAGCACAATGGTTGGCATATATTGGATATACATTCAAAATGGCTGTGACAAGGCTCCCGCAAAAAAATGAACACTGGCAAACATTCTCAAATCCAGTTAAAATAATGGGATGAATTTCATTTTTCACAACCCCGAGTGCTAAGCCTCGAAATTTAATTTAACAAGAAACTCAATAAGGAAAAATAATTCCCCCCAGAACCAGCCGACTCATAGGATATTGTAGACACTTGACTAAATTAAAAAGCGGGATTAAAAACAGCACTTTTCCACCTGGTTTTCACAGATGACTTCCTTTAACCGAACCCAGAAAAAAAGTCTGTACAAACAAGACCAATTTCAGTAAGGACAGCTCATCCTGGAAATATTTTTACACAATACTACTGGTCTTACTGCAACTACTACTACTGCTACTACTAATACTGCTGGTACTACTACAACTACTGCTGCTGCTGCTGCTACTACTTCTGCTGCTGCTGCTAATACTATTACTACCGCTACAACTACTACTACTGCTGCTGCTGTTGCTACTACTACTACTACCAACTCTACTGCTGCTGCTGCTACTGCTACTGCTACTACTGCAGCTGCTACTACTGCTACTACTACTATTGCTATTATTACAACTACTGCTGCTACTACCAATACTACTACTATTGCTGCTACTGCTGCTACTGCTACTGCTACTACTACTGCTGCTTCTACAACTAATACTGCTGCTGCTACTGCTACTATGACTACGTCTGATGGTACAACTGTTACTACTAATACTGCTACTACTACTGCTACTGCTACTATGACTACTGCTGATGCTGCTGCTACCACTGCTGCTGCTACTACTACTACTTACCTACAAACCAGAGAGTATCCAGCTCTGCATTAAGCTCCATTTGAACACCCACCTGCCGGTACTGTACACTACGGCACACGCTGTTCCACGCATTGACAGTCCCCAGTGTAAAAACTACTCAAACAAAAACACTCCCTAATATCCGGACATCTCTGCATATTTTAAAACTTCTAAATCCTACCCACGCCAGCCTTTCCTACCGACAGACCTCAAAATGCTGCAAAACCCACAGCCATGTTTGTGCACGGGTGGCGCAAAGGACTCCGCTGAACCTACTGCTGAGATCTGTGTTAATGCACACCGTAATTGCTGACGGCTGAAAATTAGAGGGCAATTTTGAAAAAAGGCATCGACGCTCATTTTTATGCCGTTTTTCCCAGCCGTGAATATTAAACAGAGCCGCAAGCAGCAACGAGACATCGGTCTGTTTTCAGAGAGATAAGTAAACATTTTTATTTTTAAAAAATGCAAAATGTTGAAACGTCACTGTGGCGGCTCAGTTTTTCCACACACAAATTATAACTGAGCAAGATATGAGAATCGACTAACATCGGAGAGACTGCACAGTTTTAAGGGCCGAATTTCAAGTCGACTGCTGAACTGAGAGATTTCTGTCAATGACAAGAACGCTTTGACAGGACGTGGGCCCGATTGGGCCTAGCCCTTGTAGCTTAAACATAGCGAGTCCGTGCCTGGGAAATGCCATTCTTATTTAGGGCCAGTTCCAGGTATCAGTCCAAGTCATAAAATAACAGATTATGAAGAATTGAGAATCATCTACTACATGTTGCCAAAAATATGCTAATGAGGCCTGGTCAGTGCTGACAACAAAACAGAGACCCAAACAAGCATTCACATTTTTTTCTTGACAGGAAGCAAGTGTCTTGGATGACAAAACCGTACTAAAATTAACATATTTTCAAAAGAAAATTTGTATTAATTTAGTGAAATTGTATTATTTGTAGGTTTCAGTACTGTATACTAAACATGGCATAGTATATGGTTCTTGAAATTAAGACCAGAGACGTGTGTCCCCTACAGGGGACGGATTTGAACCGCCATTGTCTGTGGAGGTTATACGGCTAATGCAGGAGCACGTGGACCGTGAGGAGAAACGGTGGAACATTAACTCCTCTGCGGTACTTAGAAATGTGTCATTATTATCACCAGAGACAGCCATTTTAGGAGCCACCAGAGTGGACACAGCCCACGTTCATTCCTGGATATCTGTAAAAATCTAAATCCCAGGAATCAATCATCCTAATCCACCAGCCAGACACTTTATATTACCTCGTGAATGTTGATTGGGATTAGTAGTCCTATTTATATAGCGTTTCATACTGTATTTATCTCTCTCTGTGTCGTACTTGCTGTTCCTCCAGGTAAAATGCCACTGTGTGAGCAGCACTGTTAATTAAATGTCAGTACGTACGCCCCCGTAAAATGGAGGTGTTCAGCAGCTTGATTTTACAGGGCAGAGGGTGACAAACACTTTCGGTCCCGAGAAGCGCCCAATGTTAATTATAACCCGAGACCCGCCTATTCATATCTGTCCCCTGTAGGGGACACAAGTCCCTGGCCTTAATCTCAAGAACCACATAATGTACTGCGCTGGGAAACCTACATTCGATAAAAATAAAATAGATATTATATTTTTAAAATATTTTCACTGCAACATATTTTTGTCATCCAAGACATTTTCATTATGTCAGAAAAATGTAAATACTCTTTTTTCTGCTGGGTGTTAAGTATTTAAATTTATTGACATAATGCCAGCGTATATATATATATATATATATATTTTTTTTTTAAAATATTATTATAACCATAAATGGTTTCCGAGCAATATATTGTGCCCAGTATGGGACACAATATATTGCCAGGTTTTAGGAGGATGGGAAAATTGGAAATATGTTACAGGACATTCGAATAATTTACCAAACAGTCTTTTCCTTTATCCAGAGCAACTATGCAAGAGAACTGAGAGCCTTTGCTTGAATATCACCAGCAACAGTCCTAGACTTGGCTAACATTCCCAGACCATCATTGCTAATGCGCAAACTGTAAATCAACAACCCAAACCTAGAGCCACGATAATAATCATAAATACGTGTGGCGATGAGGCCTATTGCCGTCACGAACGGTCTTAGATTCACCGCCATTTTCCTTCCACTCCGCGGCTGTAACAGACACGAGAATCGTAACTACGAGTATCACGTCCGTTGAGGTTCCGCTAGCTTGCTAAATTGACATCGTCGGCAGTAAAATCCGCTCCACTGGTTTAAGCGCATTTCTGTATGCGCAGCATAAGCGACTGTTTGCACGGGAGTCAGTCCGCGTCTTTCACGCAAGGGTAAAATTGCGCTTACGTTTGCATAGAGTAGCGGTCTGTGTACCGTATATTTAATCGAGATAGATCAAGGTTTCTGTGCGTCGTATTGCGTTTGCGTGTGGTGCCCTTCCTTACACCTTATCACTAATGAGGAAGGTGATAAAGTTGAGGATTCTTTCAACAGCGTATAGTCACCAAGAAAGAAGGAACGGGCCAAATGTTACCAGGAAATGCTGCGCAGTCTGGCGTTTAGAGGCATTTAGCAGACGCTTTTACATGGCCTTTACATTGCATCCATTTACAGTACACGGCTGGATATATACAGAAGCAATGCGGGTTAAGTCCCCGGCTCAAGGGTACAACGGCCTATCTGGGAATTGAACCCGTGACCTTTAGCCCGGTTTCTTACCCATTATGCTACACTGCCACCCAAAAACATTTTGACGGTAATGTTGTTTGTATGTTTTATTGAAGAACAGGTTAACACAGAAGACTACTATTTATTTTGGAAATGCATTGTAATAAAAGAAATTAGCAGGGGGTTTGTGAGCTCACGTAAAGAAAGGGAATATTGACACTGCGTTGGTAAATGGTAAATGGACTGCATTTATATAGCGCTTTTATCCAAAGCGCTTTACAATTGATGCCTCTCATTCACCAGAGCAGTTAGGGGTTAGGCGTCTTGCTCAAGGACACTTCGACATGCCCAGGGCGGGGTTTGAACCGGCAACCCTCCGACTGCCAGACAATCGGTCTTACCTCCTGAGCTATGTCGCCCCGCGTTGAAAGTACATGGTTACCTGTATGCAGTGATTTGTGGTCTAGCACAATGAGGATCTATGAGACAGGCTGTGTGGTTATTTTTCTTTCATGCCATGAAGAGGTTGCATTTGAGAGGCCCTGTAATTTGGGTCTAGCAGCGAGGTGGAAAAGTGTTACTGGCTCGACAGCCGCAGCAAGCTGAAAATCAGTTGCGCATTTTTTCTGTGTTTGTTTTGTTAATTTTTTGAACTTTGAAACATCCCTTGCACCATTATCTCATTAGTAAAAGTGTTTCCTTTGACCTTTCCGATGAGCAGTTTTTGTCCTACTTATTTTGTTAGTCCTGCGCCCAGTCCAGCACCCTCATTGACCGCGTGCGTCCCCGGGCACCGTACGGAAAAGCGTAACCCGGGGTCGGCGTTGGCAACGCGCCCAAAGTACACGCAGGCACGGGCGTCAACGGTTAAGCTTGACGTTTGGGGGGTTATTTATTCAAAAACGTTTTTTTTTTTTTTTTTCAAACTGTAAAAGTGTCGATTCGAAGACATAAAAAAAAGTTTATGCGCGCAGGGCCCCGTAAATCTTATGCCCGTCGAGGAGAAAGATGGTGCCGACCCAAGCAGATAGCATCCATAAAAACCCATAAAAGCCATAAAACCACAAAATGCTAGGGGGAGGGAAAAAAAACAGAATTAATGACATGCGAGTGTGGGAAAAGTTTGTCCTCGGCCCAAATCCGCTTTTAATGGCATCTGGCTTGGCGTGATTCACGTTGCCGTTCGAATGCGCCAACATGGTTTTGGGCAGTTTGATTCGGTCTGATCTCCGTTTTTCTCTTCTACGCACTACATTTGAAGAAATAGTAGAAGTTTACATTTTGCCAAATCATCGGAGCTGCCCGGTGGCTCATACTGTTAAGGCACTGTTCTAGTGCATGGATGGGCCCCACAGTCTGGTATCTGTTAAGGCTCTGTTCTAGTGCATGGATGGGCCCCACAGTCTGGTATCTGTTAAGGCTCTGTTCTAGTGCATGGATGGGCCCCACAGTCTGGTATCTGTTAAGGCACTGTTCTAGTGCATGGATGGGCCCCACAGTCTGGTATCTGTTAAGGCACTGTTCTAGTGCATGGGTGGGCCCCACAGTCTGGTATCTGTTAAGGCACTGTTCTAGTGCATGGATGGGCCCCACAGTCTGGTATCTGTTAAGGCACTGTTCTAGTGCATGGATGGGCCCCACGGTCTGGTATCTGTTAAGGCACTGTTCTAGTGCATGGATGGGCCCCACAGTCTGGTATCTGTTAAGGCACTGTTCTAGTGCATGGATGGGCCCCACAGTCTGGTATCTGTTAAGGCACTGTTCTAGTGCATGGATGGGCCCCACAGTCTGGTATCTGTTAAGGCACTGTTCTAGTGCATGGATGGGCCCCACAGTCTGGTATCTGTTAAGGCACTGTTGTGTGCCTATGTTTGGTTCTAGTGCATTCAAGCCTTGTCAGTCCAATCAGAGTACAGGAAACTAGACTAAACAAACTTGAACTTCCCTTTCCAGAGGCTGTAGAGATAAGAGTCTAGTCATCACTAGACTAGTCATCATCGCTTATAGTGCCCTAAAATCCAAGAACCACATGAATAAATCACATTTAACAAATTACATGTCGGTCACTGATTAACCAAGTTGAAAGGATGCGTGTACAATTTTGTTTTCTGAGTGCATAATGTAGTGACCATCCAGCACCTGAGTTTAAATGTTTAAATAGATAAGGGAGTCACAACCTTGGCCTGCTGTTTTTTGTTTTCAGTTTAAAATCTCAGGAAATCAGATTGAGGTTAACTGCATTATCAAATGCTTAAGCTGATCAGTAAAGTGCAGAGTAACCAGGGAAACCAGCAAAACCAGTGGCTCTCCAGGAACTGGGTTACGGTCTTTGAGATGGAGAGGATTGACAGTGGAGGGTGAGGCACGTGTGTGTGTGTGTGTGTGTGTCTGTGTGTGTGTGTGTGTGTGAGTGAGTGTGTGTGCATGTGTGTTGAATGTGCTGCACTGCTCAGAGTCTGGAGAGTGTAGTGCGTGTGAATCCTACCTGTACAGGAGTACTCATCCACTCTGGTGAATCCTGGCAGGCAGTCACAGCGATGGGCTCCGGGGAGATTCACACACACACACACACACACACACACACGCTGTTGTCATGGCAGTAGTGCATCTGGGTCGCTCGCGCGTTCGTCAACATCTGAGGCAAAGAATCCATCAGAGAAAAACGCTCTTCACTTCAAAGGACAGCTTTAACTGTAATATGCGAGGGGTCACTCTCAGAATGAGAGGTCCCTGACCCAGTATTTCATACCGTGGGCATCCATTTTGTGTCAAAACAGTTTTTTTTACAAATATATATAACATAACAGGCACTTAGCAGACACTCTTATCCAGAGCAACTTTTTCACATAACATTTACATTGTATATATTTATACAGGTGGATATATACTGAAGCAATGCAGGTTCAGTACCTTGTTCAAGGGCACAACGGCAGCGTCCTACCTGGGAATCGAATCTGTGACCTTTAGATTACAAGCCCGGCACCTAACCCATTATGCTACACTGCCACCCAAAACTAAATTATATATTTTGGTTGTTTCTGAACAGGGAAAAAGCCTTAGTGTTCTGTGAGAAATGCGGTTCGCAGAGGTTTTCCGAGCAACGCCCAGACTGCACATCGAATCCTCGAGTCGTTCTGCAAATTTGAAAAACTGACAAACGAGGGCTCGATTCTGACACAGAACCGCATAATAAATTACGCGAAGGCGGCATTTCAAATATCGAAGCGCTAAATAATCGCGCGCGACAGCGGTAAACGGACTGCGTTTATATAGCGCTTTTATCCAAAGCGCTTTACAATTGATGCCTCTCATTCACCAGAGCAGTTAGGGGTTAGGTGTCTTGCTCAGGGACACACTTCAACGCGCCCAGGGCAGGGGGATCGAACCGGCAACCCTCCGACTGCCAAATGACAACCGCTCTTACCTCCTGAGCTATGTCACCCCTATAACCGCTCTTACCTCCTGAGCTATGTCACCCCTATAACCGCTCTTACCTCCTGAGCTATGTCACCCCTATAACCGCTCTTACCTCCTGAGCTATGTCACCCCTATAACCGCTCTTACCTCCTGAGCTATGTCGCCCCAACGGAACGCAATTGAATCTGCTCGTCGGCGAGGAGGGTCGCACCCAGAGTTTATCGACAGAGCGAAAAACTATGAAGTTTGCAGAGAGGGGGAAAGGACCTTTAAGTGCTCGACGGTTACGAGCCGCTCGGCGGGAGGGAGAGCTCGAGTGTCCTTGACAGGAACCGAGGGAGAAAGTTATTATTACTAAGCATTAAACGTAGCCTGTAATGGGGGGGGGGGGATGTCGGAATTACCCTCCGGTACGATTATACCGGCTGGCGTACACGACGGGGTTGGCTCGCTCTAAATTGCCTTCGCTCTGAAATGCTGAGGGGGGTTGGGGGTTGGGGGCGTGCGCTACGAGCTCTCATTACTCAAGGCCCGTTCTGCCGGAGCCTCTGAAGCCCGGGCTTCCCTTCCTGCGTCGGTCGAAGCCAGGGGGACCCCCTTATCCCAGCTCAAAGGCATCCAGGGGACCCTCGTCGTAAGTTCTAAAATATTACACTTTTCATGAAGTAGCAGGAGAACTTTACTGAATCTAAAAATCGTAATCGCTCTACAACGGGCAGCATCACTAGCGACTTACAACAGAGTATAACTCGGGTGAGACAAATGCAATTAAATGCAAATTATTGGGACAATTTTCGCTGTTTTGGCTGAGTACTCCAGCACACTGGAGGGGGAATAAAACAATGAATAAGAGGGTTAGATGGCAGACTGTCCGCTTTAATTTGAGGCTATTTAGTGTGCGTCCATATTACATAATTAGTGTAGGAATTAGAGCCCTTTTTATACACAGTCCCCCATTTTAGGGGAGTAAAAATTAACTGGAAAAATTTGCAATTAACAGGAAAGAATCCTCTACAGGCCATGTGACACAGGAGAGAATCCTCCACAGGCCATGTGACACAGGAGAGAATCCTCCACAGACCACGTGACACAGGACAGAATCCTCCACAGACCACGTGACACAGAAGAGAATCCTCCACAGACCATGTGACACAGGAGAGAATCCTCCACAGGCCATGTGACACAGGAGAGAATCCTCCACAGGCCACGTGACACAGGAGAGAATCCTCCACAGGCCATGTGACACAGGAGAGAATCCTCCACAGACCACGTGACACAGGAGAGAATCCTCCACAGACCACGTGACACAGGAGAGAATCCTCCACAGGCCATGTGACACAGGAGAGAATCCTCCACAGGCCATGTGACACAGGAGAGAATCCTCCACAGACCACGTGACACAGGAGAGAATCTTCCACAGGCCGTATGACACAGGAGAGAATCCTTCACAGGCCATGTGACACAGGAGAGAATCCTTCACAGGCCATGTGACACAGGAGAGAATCCTTCAAAGACCATGTGACACAGGAGAGAATCCTCCACAGACCACGTGACCTCGGTTCATCGCTAATGGTCCCCAGAGCCCTGCCACACGCGTGTCACCTCCCCGTCACTTTGAGGATGAACCAGAGGGAGGAGGAGGAGTGCAAAACACCAAGGCTAGCAGAACACATCTCCTGCCTTCTGGATGGAGCAAGGGCAATTTCCTGACAGATAATAACCAAGTTCTCCAGCATTAATGGAGCATGAAAGACATCCTTACAATCACATTAAGAGCAGAGTCGGTAACATTAGCCAACTGAAATCCAGACAGACTATAATTCAGAACTAAAAGGGAGAAATATCTTTTTGCGTTCTTTTTTTCCCCCAGCGCATTTGGAAGGGCGTAGTCCACACACATAAATCAGAGGTGAGCAACAGGGCTAGGTAGATTCCACTCAAATGCAACAAATTTAATTAAAATTGAATCCAAAATTTTTAAATCACAATACATTTCTGGGAGAGTTGCTAGTTAATATACTTAATTCATTAATGCAATTTTAATTCATTTCCTGAATTGACAGAATATTGCAGTGGAATTGGTTGCAAACCTTAGTGGACAAATCTGGCCCTAATGTGGATGCAAATGAGCAAATTAGCAGAACATAGCAATGCTGGTTCATTCATACATTAGATCACAGTACAAAGATTTTAAATAGGGAAAAAAGAACAGACTTCAGATGTCAGTCTTCTGAGCTTACCGGTAAATGTCAGGTGACCTACAAAGCAGAGTCAATGCAATAATTACCCCTTTAAGGCATATAATCACAAATGTGTGATTAGAATGTTCTTAACTGGACATTCTAATGCTGATGT
The DNA here is from genome assembly GCF_018555375.3 of Anguilla rostrata. Taxonomy (NCBI): domain Eukaryota; kingdom Metazoa; phylum Chordata; class Actinopteri; order Anguilliformes; family Anguillidae; genus Anguilla; species Anguilla rostrata. The sequence goes on from NC_057948.1 coordinate 6,683,018, forward strand.
AACAATCGCTACTGGTAATTGAAAGCAATGGAGTTCTAGAATCTAGAATGGAGACTTGGAATTTTGGGAAAAAAAAAACATGACAAAAAACATGCTCTTCAAAGGGCACAAAGTCAGCACAAAGTTAGAGAAACAGACACTGCCTTCCTCACCCACCCTGACCTAAGCTCTTATATATCTACAGACACGTAGATCACCTCCACTGTGTAAGGATTTACCTCACGGTTCACCTTTGTACTAAAAAATATAATGAGGGTGCTCCTTCCAAAGAAGGGCTTAGGGAAATTTATTCGCTAGTGGTGATGGGGTGGGGGAGGGGGAACATACACACAATGAACACTTGAAACAAAGGGTGTCGCGTGTGCATCCAGGGTAACGGGTCTTTCTGTCTCCGGTGTTTTCCGTCAGCTCCTCCCAAAAACGAATCCCCCCCGTTCTGCACGTGCTCAGTATTCGCAGCACGGCGGCCACGCCGAGGGTCAGCGATGTGATGCGGGGGGAAATCGTTTCGCGGCGGGGAAACGCATTTCTCCAGCTTCGCCTGCGCCCGCGAACTTTATTTATTTCCTGAGGATGCAGGCCGCGCCCGGGACGAACCGTCGTCTGGAACAAACACCACCCGCTCCCAGCGTTCGGAGGGCTTGCGTGAGAGGTTTGATGTAGGGGTTAATGGAAGCGCGATCTCATCTGATGGATGCAGTCCTGGTAAACACGAGGCAGTGAAGACCGGCATCTCTTTCCATTGTACAGAGTTCAACTACATTTCCCAAGCAGCTAAACGAGCCCCACTGTCTGGTATCTGTTAAGGCACTGTTCTAGTGCATGGATGGGCCCCACAGTCTGGTATCTGTTAAGGCACTGTTCTAGTGCATGGATGGGCCCCACAGTCTGGTATCTGTTAAGGCACTGTTCTAGTGCATGGATGGGCCCCACAGTCTGGTATCTGCTAAGGCACTGTTCTAGTGCATGGATGGGCCCCACAGTCTGGTATCCATTGAGGCACTGTTCTAGTGCATGGATGGGCCCCACAGTCTGGTATCAGTTAAGACATTGCTGGAGGTGCCTCTTAACATTTCAGGTTTAAAAAAAAATAAAATAAACACCAACATAATGATTTTTTTTTTTAGACTCAATGATGCTAATTTAAGTTATGTTTTAGTTGACAAATGTTTTTTCATGGCCTTTTTTTTTCGTTTTAGCTTCAGTTTTATTTTAGGAAAACAACCTGGTTCTCAGCAATAAAGGGGGTTAAGAGTATGTCTAAGGTGGTCACTGAATAGCAGATGAATAACAGTTTTGAAGTAGGCTACACCTTCTGCCTTTAACTTCTGTGCCGGCCAGGGTATTATCATTGGCATCGTACAGAAATGTCACAAGCTCAGAAATTGAAAACAGGAATGGTATGCTGGTTTAAAGAGGTCAACTGTCAATCAAGTACCAAAAGGCACAAAAACAAAGGGTGATGTTTGCCCGGCTGTAGATGTGGTTGCCTACTTGCAGGGAGGAGACTCTGCAGGAAAGGCTCATGGCCCAGATTCAATCAAAATCTGTCCATAGCTTTAGCTAACAAGAGTGTTTTTTTTTTTACACAACTGCCAGTTGGGCGAGCCGCCACGATCAACTCAACAAAAAAATCATTTTTAAAAGTACATTTGTTTGCGAATGAAAGCTGAGGACTAATGTTGACTGAACCCAGGCCTAAAAAAAAAGGGGGCTTCGCCGCCCCAGAAACAAAAGAAGGTGCCAGTTTAGTTTCGTCTTTGCCAAGGGCTGCCGTCCTTGCTCACAATGCAGCTCGTCCACCATTTTGTCCCGGGGTGAACTGCTAATTGTCCGGGATTTGCGCACCGCCAGATTGGCCCGGTCCCTGGGTTCTCCCTTTCAGAAAGGAGCACAATGGCGAGAGCTGGTGGAGAATGAGAATCGGGTTCTGGGAGCACAATGAGGACTGAGGTTGGAAGGAGGCCCCAGATTTGCCTGCATCGTACCGGGGAGGGGGTGGGGAGACCTGCGATCCAGAGCGCTCTCGTGGGCATTATGGGAACGGGCCAATGGAAGTTTCATCATTTCCAGAGCTACTTACAGCTTTTCAAACTCTTGCTTAATTCCTTTACAAGTTTTGCAGTTTTTAAAATCAAACTCAAACAGAACAAGGTGAACAAGGAGAATCTAAGCTAGGGGTGTCCAATCTTACCCAAAAAGTGTCGGTGTGACACCCAATTCTACTCATCAAGGTCTTGGTTGAAGACAGACTTTGACGAGTTAATTAGTTGACTAAGGTGTCGTAGTGCTGGGCTAACACAAAAACCTGCACCTACGCCAGCCCGTTCCCGGATAAGACTGGAAACCCCCTAATCCAAACCGAGCGGCCTCACCCCAAAAACCTAATTTTGCCAATAATTCTCCGCATTATCAAAACCTTGATCTAAAATACCCGTGGGGATTCATTATCAGCAGCGGATTATAGGCACAGGACGTTCGCCGCATGACACGCACTGATATAAATATTTAGCAAAAATCACACGATACTGTGCTGTGCAATGAGGACAGCGCGACGCGCTACAAAGGTTACGCTCCCAATATTGGCAGCCTCGCAGCTTCCACCCATGAGCTGTTCTCTCACGGAAAGCCTCAGCCTGGGCCGTCTGGGTAGTGTAGAGGTACAAGCACTGGGCTACCACTGCAGAGACCCGGGTTCAATCCCCGGCAGCGGTACTTCCAGCTTGGTCAGATGTTCCTAGATAGCGTGAACCTCCGCGCATGTTACGCTCTCCGACTGAAACTCCTCGCTGTCAGGTGAAAAGCAGCAGCTGGCGACTTCACATGCATCAGGGGAGGCATGTGGTAGTCTACACCCTCCCCAGACCTACAGAGGATAGTGCATCAACCAGGACCGTGATACACATGGGGAATTGGTATGACGACTAAATTGGGGAGAAAATGAGAGAAAAATGGCAACAACAAAAAAAAAAAGCCTCAGCCTGGGATTGGCCGCTGGCACCGTGCGATCACGATGACTCACCTGTGAACCTTTCCTGAAGCCATTTACCGTACACCATTAATTTTCCAAGTCGCTCCAAGTAAGTATGTTCGCTGAATGCAAGACTGATATGAGAACGGATGCATTTATCGATTGTGTCCATGATCTGCGATCCACTTGCTGTTTGTCTGTCAGGCTGAAGGGCGACAAAAGTGTGTGCTGAAAAACTGCCACACAGTTTATTTGTGCTCTCTGAGCGCTGTAAACACGTCACCAATAATCCTGCATTTTTGGACTTTGGAAACTATCACCGTACAAAAGCTATCAAAGACGAAAGAAAAGTACAAACAGAGGCTACACGCGCCTTAGACAACTGGATGAAAAAACGGCAATTAGCATCCCTGCGGTGCGTGCAAGAAAACCTTTCCTCAATAAAAGAAGCCGTCAAGATCTGGCACCGTTAGTTGTTTACTGAACCATACCTTCCTTCTGAACAAGGAACAATCATCGCTTACTGAATAAAAATGAACAGAAACCGCTTATGCTAAAAAAAAAAAAACCACACAATTTCCACTATTCACCACAGAAGGCCTGTCTGCATTAATTGGCCTTAGCCTGCGAGGTAGAATAACGCATTTAACAACAAGGCAACAAAACAGTTTGCTGATCAAATAAAGCTAATCGTTCGGCCTATTCAAGCAAATTAAGTTTTTAAGAATCACTTAATTAACCAACAGCTTATCGGAGCTACAGTACTGTATTGTACGTTGTAGTACATCATGATATTTGGATCCAGTGGAAATCATTTCTTCCTGTCTACAGAACCTACTAGCTGGCTGGTGGGTGATTTGGGGTGGGGGGTGGGTGGGGGTGGAAAATGAGTTTCACACAAAAAAGATGCATTCCACACAAAATAACTGATAAGCATACATTTTAAATAGAGTTGTTGTTTAGGCTTTACCCTATAAATATGTATTTATTTATGTGTTGCGGGCTAGAATGTCTGGAAGTTTGTCAATTTCCCGGAATTCAATCATCTAGACGGGTCAAAAAACTGGCAACTGATGGCTAATACAAACTCTGCACAAAGATTTATGGGATAGCCTGCTTGGCATATGATGCCTGTGATGGTGCCTTCAATTTCGGCTCATTAAAAGGATGCATTCATAATGACTTCTGTATTACCCTAATGAGACCCAGAAGAAAAAAACCTTTAAGTATATATATATATATATATATATGTGTGTGTGTGTGTGTGTGTGTGTGCGCGCATATGTATCATCAGCATCAGTTCATCAACATAGTAGAATATATGGTTCTTGAGACCTACAGTAGACAAAAAAATGATTTACCTCATCTTTGGAGGTTAGAGAACAGATGTGTAAAATCCCATCTTCCATAACAAGGAAAAGTGTTGTTGCGCTCGGTCAACAATCTAAGCTGGGTCGCACTGCAGGTGCGTAGAGCTGATGAAGAAAAGAGAATGCTAACCGCACACTGCCAAAAAAAAAAACCAGGGAAAAAGCCTCACCCGTACTCATATCACAGCTGACATGCTGCCAACACAAATGTGTACCAAAGATAAAAGTGCTAAAAATAAGAAAGAGAGAGAGAAGGCAAGAAAAAGATAAATAAACGCTTGCCTACGCTCTCAGGAGTCGACAGTGCAGGCTGAAACAATCAGGGCCTATGACACACAGGCACATGGTTGGGCATTCCAGATGGAGAAGAAGTTGGTAAAACGCCACATTAGGAGGGAGGGTCAGCCAAATAACACGCCGATCCGATGGTTCTCAGAAACAGGACGGTAAAACCGAGAAAAAAAGGAATTGGTCTGGAGAGCACGGATATTCTGCTTTGTTGCAAACAGACTGCAAACAAGATGAAAGCTTCAACCCGAACAGCGTGTTCTCCTCAGAGTCCGGTCCAGAGTGTAAAATATCGTACGCGAGTACAAACAGAGCCTCTACGACTGTCAACGACCTGACTGAATTCAAACCTGAAGCATGACATTAGATAGGCTACAGGAAATGCGTTTGTTTTTTTTTTTTTCAATTAAGAGCCCAGAAAATGTGGGCATGTGAGAATTACATTACATTACAGGCATTTAGCAGACGCTCTTATCCAGAGCGACTTACACAACTTTTACATAGCATTTTACATTGTATCCATTTATACAGTTGGATATATACTGAAGCAATGCAGGTTAAGTACCTTGCTCAAGGGTACAACGGCAGTGTCCTTACCCGGGAATCGAACCTGCCACCTTTCGGTTACAAGCCCAGTTCCTTACCCACTGTGCTACACGCCGTCCACAGAATAGGAGAGAGATGGTCTGACCATCATCATCGCGTTTTCAGGGGAAATCGCAGTACCACCAACAGCGCTTGCTTCCGCAACTCCGTCGGAACCAACGGGAATATTTCACGCGCTGGCGAAGCGTTGCCGCTTCTCGTTCGTTACCGCGAACGTGCGCGCGAGCGTCGCGTGCTCAGCGTGGGTTAAACGCCGTCGAACAGTCCCTCGTGGAGTCAAATCCACGTTCCTCGTGATTAATCCACGCCGGGAACTTGCCGCGTGCACGTATTTTTTACGCGTTGTCCACAGAAAATGCCGACGCCTCACTTCGACACGCCGGGATAATAACTGAGGAAATAACAGCTATAATTGGATGATCCAACCTCTGGAGAAGTGAGTTGCACACCTGAGCAATTGGAATTGATTCAGCTAATATCCAGGTGTGACAAATGAACGGATTGTATGTAAAATATAAGCCATGTATGTCTCCTAAATGTAATTAGATGCTTTCCATCCCTCTCTTCAAAAAAATGTTCGCCTGCGCACATTGCCTGCGCACGTTGCCTTCGACTGCGTAACAATTTCAAAAACTGATTGCCTTTCGGAGTAAGCTTTTCTTATGCTTGCCTAGTTCAACGGCCACTCAACTTGTCATTTTGAGTAAGGAAACAAGAACAATGGATAAAAGTTTCTAACTTCTAATGAAAAAGCTAATCGTTGTTTGACTGAATAAATGCATGTACGCATTTAAATTTCAGTGTCAGAAGTTTATATTATATGGGCAAAACACACTCTCTCTCACTCTATGAAGAAAGGAACCCGTTAAGTGATGGTACACTGTAAAGAGACAGACCTACTTCTGTATTAAACAGCAATACCAGGCCTGTAAAGGGACACTTAAAAAAAAAATTAAAAAAAACTCTGCTCTGGTTAATGTGCAGAGCCTCATATGTTACCTGAAAAGAAACATGCTCACCACTGCCCCCCTCAGGAATATTACACATTTAGTCTTTTCCCCCAGGGGAAAAGGCTCTCCACAATACCAGGTTTCAAAATGGAGTAACAAACATTGAGGCTAATGGTGTACTTTCCTTTACATAAGGAGCACGGTGGTGTGGCATGGTCGCAGGCACACGGTAGAGGACGTGATTAATTCCAGTCGCTTGTCTGATACTGTAACAAAAAAAAAACACTGACCAAATCCTTTGGTGGTGTTTAGTTAGGGTTAGAGACCATTTGTCATGGGGGAAATGTGCACTCGTGCATTTCAAACCGAGAGGCTTCTGCCACATAATTGCCTCCCCTTATCAATATAGATTTCTGTCCCCACAGCTGTGGAAAGCTGTTTGTCCTCACATGTCCTCGACAGGCTTCCGTAAGCCAGGTGCAGTGTTTTCCCCGAGGATTTTTTTTTTCCCCAGAAGCGGCGCACGGGTTTTCAAGTTCTATGGGTGCAATTCCAGGTGACACACACACGGACAGCTGATTCTCGTACCATCACATCAGCCCATTACCCAATCAGCTGATTCTCGTACCATCACATCAGCCGATTACCCAATAAGCTGATTCTCGAACCATCACATCAGCCGATTACCCAATAAGCTGATTCTCGTACCATCACATCAGCCGATTACCCAATCAGCTGATTCTCGTACCATCACATCAGCCGATTACCCAATCAGCTGATTCTCGTACCATCACATCAGCCCATTACCCAATCAGCTGATTCTCGTACCATCACATCAGCCGATTATCCAATAAGCTGATTCTCGTACCACCACATCAGCCAATTACCGAATCAGCTGATTCACCGACGTTCGCGTCGACGTCTCCTTCAGGCATACCTCAAAGTAAGTCATTTACCACTCGCATGCGTGTGAACAATACTGCAAAAGTTCAATGTTCTGCTGATAATTGTGTCAAGAAAAAAAACGTTTCATTTATGTGTATATATATATACACACACTTTACTTATTCACTCAAAGCCCCCCCCCATTTCTGTTAGGAACTTCAGCAGTCAACAAATACTGAAGAAATCACTGTGAAACTGAAGCGTATCAGAACCTGACCCTGCAGCCGTTGCTTGGAAACGGCTTGTGTTTACCTCCTCTAAGTGTGGACGGAGGACCTAACCGCGTACTGATTGAAGGGTGGATGGTGGCACTCAGAGGAATGTGTCGAGGCTCAGAGACAGACAGAGAGAGAGAGAGAGAGAGACAGAGAGAAAAACAGAAAGGAAGCTGTGGACCGTGCTACAGGGGAGAGGAGTCAGGAATTCAGATCTGTTGAGGCGCAGTGGTTTGTGACCACTGGTGGAACAGCTGATGGGAAGCAAGGCCCTTCGTCCAGGCCCCGCGGGCTCCAGGATTAGGGGGATCCAAGACCAGAGGGATCAAGGACCAGAGGGATCCAGGCCCAGGGGGATCCAGGACCAGGGGGCTAAAGGACCAGTGGGATCCAGGCCCAGGGGGACCCAGGACCAGGGGGCTAAAGGACCAGTGGGATCCAGGCCCAGGGGGACCCAGGACCAGGGGGATCCAGGCCCAGGGGGACCCAGGACCAGGGGGATCCAGGCCCAGGAGGATCCAAGCCCAGGAGGATCCAAGCCCAGGGGGATCCAGGACCAGGAGGACCCAGGCCCCGTGGGATTCAGGCCCAATGGGATCCAGGACCAGCATGTCTGGTTTTTGCTGATTTTTGGGAAAAGCCGTTTTAGTCATCCGTCATGGATTAAGACCCTGGGTCTCGGGACATGGAAAAATAAATTAATTATTGTTTCTCGGGGAAAAATGAGAGCACAGAAGCAGGAAATTAGCAGTCCTGCCATATCATTGTGACCATGTTCATTTCCTGAAACAAAGAACACAGTTTAAGTTTCATTATGGTAATGACAGTATAATTAAGGCTGGGTGTTTTTCACAGAAAATATTGGCTGAGGTTGTGGAGCAGTCACTGCAAAGTCATTGAAAATTATGGAAAGCTGAAGAAATCAAGTGCCTGAAGTTTAATAATAAAAAAAACAATGGGCAGTTGCTGGCTGCTATGGCTATACGAGTAAATACACTGATAGGCTGGTGCATTTAGTTCAGCTCATCACATAAAGCATGCTTACTGCCTTTAACTGAACATTGTTAGAAGTTTGCTGAAGTTTGTTTTGGTACAATATGTTGTACACTGGGAGGTCTGAGTCTTCGACGGAGCGCCTGCTGTCATTGACAACGTTACTGCAATAAGGGACAGAGCACTGGGCATCAACAGTGCTGACAGGGGCCGTCAAACATCTGATTGCAACAACTGACAAGGAGGAATCTTGTGGTCCCAGCGTGTTCTAGAATCTGCATACACTGTCACACAAAATGCATAGGCTCATACAAATAACACCGTAGGCTATGCATCCAAAATGCACTAGAAATGGAGGGAATTGCGGAAATGGTCACAGAAATACCAAAGATCACATAATCCGTGATACCCATGACTTCCATGACAAACACTCACCGTTAATTATAATTAACAAGTTCAGTCTTAGCTGAAAACTGTTTTGGAACTGTGTTAAGGGTAACACCATAATAAAGTTCCATTAACTAACGCGAGTGAATGCAGTAACTAACCTGAACAAATTATGAACTATTAACTATTAACAAGGCATTTATTCACGTTAACTAAGCCATTAGCAAATGCCTCCACTCCAATATGTTGTTGTTTTAATGGTCAACCCCTCTTGGAAACATGACTTCCACTATACAGATTGTTTTTGTGCAGAACCTTTTCACGTTCTTCCCCTGCAGACGAGAGTTTCTCCATACTTCCCTGAAATCTGTTGTAAACATGCGAGATGCGCGACTTCGCACATACGTTGAACATATTACCGCTATGTAAATGACGGGCGAGCGGTGTGGTAAAACTGAAAAGCCTTAGCAAACGGACCGCTGACTAGCTGGCGCCATTCTTGTGACAGTTGGGCGTGTCGAACATGGCAGACTGCACAGCCGCAACCCCCCGGTAGGAACTTGGTTCCACTCGTTTCCAAAGGAGCCCATTCGAAAATAAAAATGGGTGGAATCTGTTCATGAAAATGGTGTGGATGCGCCTGGCAGCATAGAGGGAATCCAATTTCTGTAGCACACATTTTGCAGATGACTGCTTCCAGAACCTCATGCAGAAGTCAATGGGCTTTGCGAAGGAATTGATTTTGAATATAGATACCATGCCTACTACGTATCCCAGCACCACCGCAGCAGGCCATGCTGATTTGCATATTCATAGATTCTGCCATTCTCAATAAGGGTAAAGGTGTAGAGATGCTACCAAGCCAATTTCAGTAGTTCACTGAACATTTTTTGGTGGAAAAACCATATAAAACAAAGCATTATTCAATATTGAATATTTTTAAGGTTTTAAAATACATCTTCGACAAATGCTGTAACCTGTAAATGTTGTGTCCAATACGTAATTTGTTGATTTATGAGTAGGTTAATACTTCGGCTGGCTTAAAAATGGATGCTCATTTTATTGAAACAATAGCAGTAAATGTTTCGCATAGCCTTTAAACCCACATCAAGAAGAAACTCATAGAAAAATGATATCCCTCAATTGAATGCATCATTAAAGGGGTAAGCACTTTTCCATCTTATTTACATTTCTTTTTTTTGGGGGGGGGGCTGAAAGACAGAAAAATCCCTCATGTTCGTTTTGTGTTGACGTGGTGTCAGCTGTTTTAATGGGTGGTGGGGGGGGGGCGGAGTGGAACTTTGTTGACAGAGAGCAGACGGAACAGAGGGAGAGGTTCGACAACCAGAAAACAAGTTTGACACCTTGGGGGGCGGGTAGCGAAGTGACAAGCAGCGTAACCGAGCGGAACGACAGAGCGCGGAAAGTCGCCGAGGAGGGGGGGAGGAGAGCGAAGCGGCGCGAGGGCGCGCGGAGGTGGCCGCCATGGCGATCAAAACCCGCCGGAGCGACGCTCGGCAGCAGGAAAGGGAGGGGCCGGCTGGAACGCTTTAAAAAGGAGTAACCGGACGGCCTTAACAGGGGGGTCGGCGGGCACCAGGACGCAAGTGGAGGTGGAGCTCAGTCACGGAACGAGCTGCCTCAAACCGTCAGGGCTGTACGGTCCGTCAGTCTCTTCTTCCCCAAAACAAAATGGAGGTCGCTACGTTTTTATAAACTATTCTCATGTCCTCCTGAGACCCGGCAGAAGAAAAGAAATGCAAATATTTTACTTTTTTGACATAATGCAAGTGTCTTGGATGACAAAAACCTGCTGCAGTGAAAATATTTTCAAAAATATTACTTACTTATATTACTATAATATTATTTACTTATATTACTTTAATTTTTACTGATCACTTTGAAGTCACATCAACCAGCTTCACTTGACTTGATGCATGCCTTGTAATTTAAAAAAAAAAAAAAAAAAAAAAAAAAAAACATTAATTCACACAGTAGAACCGAATACCCACTGTGGCAAACAACGATGCAAGTAGGTAATGCCGCCATTTTGCAGTGCCCTGGCTGGCAGCTGAATGCAAGTCTGCGAGAGAGAGAACAATTTGCTGGGAGAAATCTGCCACAGAACTTCACCTTTCCTTCTTCCTTCTTCTTCCTTCGGCTGTTCCCGTTAGGGGTCGCCACAGCGGATCAGATCCGCATATTTAATTTGGCATATGTTTTTACGCTGGATGCCCTTCCTGACGCAACCCTCCCCATTTATCCGGGCTTGGGACCGACGCTAGGAACGCACTGGCTTGCGCGTCCCCAGCGGCTGGGTTGGCACGGAACTTTACCCTTCAGTCAAATTCCTTCCCTGTTGTGGGCCCGTCCTACGCACAGCCTTCAGGACCCCGACCACAAGTGGCCGGTTCCTCACAAGTTACAAAAATCAGAAGGTCCCGAAAAGTCCCCGATCGGTCACGACAGCTGTGGTGCCACACGGCAAGTCCACCATTCTCTCTCACCCTACGTCTTCTTGGGTCTTGACACCATTTGAGGAAGAGCTTGCGCGCGGTACTGTTAGGGCATGCGTTCACTTTAAGGGATCGCCTGCGGGTCGCTCCCCGGGATAATGGGCGACGCGCTAGCCCGCTAGGTTTAACGTAGCCGGCGATTGTCTGAGCGAGGGAGACCAAAGAGGATTAAAATGACGGATGCATTCGCACGGCTGAACGCGTTCGCACATCGGTTAGCGGACTCCCACGGTTCTTCTGCTCCGCGCTAAACGGTCCCGCGATGGTCCGGGGTGAAAAAGCCGCCACCGCCGCCGCAGGACCTACTGGAACGTGGGCCGCTTTTAGATTATGACGACGCTGCAAGAAAGAAAAGAAAAGAAAAAAGCACGGCTTTTCATGCAAGAAATAACTTCGCCTTAATGAAAATGATGGGGGTGAAATGGGTGCTTGGCTTTAAATTAAATAAGTTAATGGCGTCTGAGATGAGAGGTCAAAGTAAAGGATGACACTGTGTCACTGTGGTAAAGTGATATGAGAGCGAAAAGGACAAAAAGAGGTTCTGAGGGGCACACTGACCTGGAAGGCGCTTCCAATCAAAAGCTCAGTGGTGCATGTGGGTCACTCTAGCAGGGGTCATCGTTTGACCTATAGCAGGGGTTCCTGGGGGACCCATGTGCATGTGCTGGTTCTCCTCCCAACCACATTTGCAATCCCAGAATTAAAAAAAAAAACTGTTAATGTTTTCTTAAATATGCTTCTCGTGTTTTGAGGGATTATTTACCCTCTTGGGCCACATTATGTCAGGAATAGCTGTGCATACCATGAAGAATAAAAGTCCCACATTCACACTGCGCTATATTGCAAATGATAAAGTGGGGTAAAAAAAAAAAAAATGTTTCTTTAACTGATCACATTAGACAGAGGTGACTCAACAGGCTCATGATTGGTGAACGTGTGGAGAAATGGCCACTGTGGTAGATGAAGAATTCAAAGACAAAATAAATGATAACAAGCCAAACCTGAATTGTGTTAACAAGTTTAAGAAAATAATTATGAAAAACACATTGGTTGAATAACCCAGTGACCTACAGAATCCACCGACTGAGAGACAGGGCAATGTAATTTATGGCTGCAACCACAAATACAATAAACCATACTAGGGAACACACATTCATTAAATGCAATTTGTGTTATAAAGACAAGAAAACCACTGCTATGAACAGCCTTCATAGGTATATAACTTTCATAAGCAGAACATGATGGCTTTTCAGCACTGCACAAACATTCATAAATGCTTGTTTCAACAACCTCAAGCAAGCATAAGGCACCAATTCTCAGCATGCTTTTCAAGTGACTATTGGAAATAATCCAGTAGTCACCTCCAAAATTAAAGGCACCCTTGATAAAGATGAACAAAATAGACTACATAATACATAACAAATCAGATTTACTCTTCTGAGCTATACTGCAATTTTCAATGTGGAACTTATTTTACTTTAGTAATCCCCTTTCACCTTCAGTCAGCTACAAATTATTATTATTAGACGCCGGCAACTGATTTAAATGGCCAGAGGAGTTATAAGAACGGAGTGAAATGAATCAACCAAACACCACACATTTTTCAAATTTACACACAGTCCAAAATAATGTGTCATGATGATTGACAGCTGTCAGCATTTCGGGCACCCTCCCCTTACCTTTCTCTATGAGTATTTATGAGACTGGAGAACACTTGGTCTTTATGTGACTTCCATATGAAAAAATGAGAGAGTGCTCTACAACTACAGACTCCATAAACTGTCAAAAATATGCAGATGAAAACTTTCTGTGACTGTTCACCGGAAAATAAAGTTGGGGAACTCCGATAATAAAGAAGACAACGAGGCAGAAATGATTCCTCTGCTGCAGACTTTATTACCGAGGTTGGCTGGTGTTCCGGCCTAGCAGACCTCTTTATTATCAGAGCGCTCCAACTTTATTTTCCGGTGAGTAGTTACTGAAAGTTTGCATCTGAATATTTTAGATGCTCTGGGAAGGATCTTAGACCATTCCTCCATTCTGCCATAGAGATCCTTCTGTGCTCGTGGACGACCCCTCAAGTATTCGATGGCGTTCAAGTCCGCAATGCAAAATGTCGATTTTGCGATCAACTGTCCATTTCTTCCTTTGGAAGTTGATGTGTCCTTTGGGTCACTGACTTGTTGTAAGATCCACTTGTGTTGGGAAACTGCAATTTCAACATTTCAAGCATGCTGAGGATCACAGTTGTCCGTCCGTCCATTATCTGCACCCGCTTATCCTGAGCAGGGTCACGGGGGGGGTGCTGGAGCCTATCCCAGCATGCATTGGGCGAGAGGCAGGAATACACTCTAGGGAGGTCTCAGGGCACACACACCATTCACTCATTCACATGGGCAGTTTAGGGTCTCCAGTTAGCCTACCTGCATGTCTTTGGACTGTGGGGGGGGGGGAAACTGGAGCACCCGGAGGAAACCCACGTGGACACGAGGAGAACATGCAAACTCCACACCGGATTCGAACTCAGGACCTTCTCGCTGTGAGGCGACAGTGCTACCTACAGCTCCGCGGATAACTGTTGTGTTTAAGCAAATCTTTTTCTAACAGTTCAATCTCCGGAAAAAAAAAAAAAAAAAAAACTCTTTCTGCACTATTAATTGAATTAGTGTCCCCAGCCAGAGAACACTTAAGATCCCACCTCTGAGGTAGATGACGCTGGCGAGAAAAATCATACTTAATAGCCAAAGCACTACACACACTTCCCAAACAGAGAAATGAGAAAAGCACATATGTTTTATCTCACAACTTGTGAATGGTTTTGTACAAAAGCAGATTTAAGCTACATCAGACCTAATCTTCAGGCAAAATTTGCCTGGAGACAAGACTCCAGAAGATTAGCAATATTACAGCACCGGGCTTTGGCTACAGAAAACAAAGAGAGAAAGTCAATGTGTTATACAGGAACATTACTTGGGTTCTAGCGCAATAAGCCGAATCTAAAAGCCAGCAGCTTGGCACAAGTTCACCGCAGCGTCAACCCGCCATTATTCGGTGTGCTGAACCTCAGAACTCCACCAGACATTAGTGAAGCTGTGAGGAGGGAGGCTAATGAGCTTCATTCTTTCTCACTGACACCAGGGGAGAAATCCCAACGCCACAGTCGTCCCAGAACTCCACAGCTCAGCCTCTTAAAGGGACCGTTTCTCTGATTTATTATTTATTTTCCCCGCCACTTTTTATACAGGATATGACCCTAGGGGACATGACACCTGGGCAAATGATGTTTGGGGCATAATGCGTTAGGAACAGCTGCATTAGCCCTAGGACATATAAAAACAAACATCTGTGATCGTGCCCTGCTCGGTTTATTATTACATTACATTACAGACATTTAGCAGACGCTCTTATCCAGAGCGACTTACACAACTTTTACACATAGCATTTTGCATTGTATCCATTTATACAGCTGGATATATACTGAAGCAATTTCGGTTAAGTACCTTGCTCAAGGGTACAACGGCAGTGTCCTACCCGGGAATTGAACCTGCGACCTTTCGGTTACAAGCCCAGTTCCTTACCCACTGTGCTACACTCCGTCCTTATGTTTTATGAGTGTGCTCAGCTACTGACTTTGTTTTCCCCCCCATTCAATTTTCTTCAAATTGTGTTTTGTAATCGTCGTCGTGTTTGGTACTTCACAGCCACCGTAGATTGCTTTCGCCAATAACACAGTTCCAATGAAAAGCGCTGATAAGTTATATCGACGCCGGTGCCGGTAGCGCTCTCGCGGAAGACCAAAAAGGACGCCATCTTAAACGGCGGCTCAGGGGGCTTGTCGGGTAAGATTCCGCCGCTCCCCGTCGACCTTCGTCTGACGTCTCGTTCCGCTTCGCGCAAACCGCAGGCGGCAGCCGGGTTCGGCGACTATAAATCTCCTCCACTCCTGGAGTCCCCCGCCGTCGTTTCTGAAATATTTCGGATCGTCTCCGGCGGTTTTTCCCCCTCGAGTGACGGGAAGATTTACGCGGGAGCGCGTCCCTGTTTTTACGTTCCCGGAGAACACTCACGGGCTCCGAGACGGGATGCGACAGGGCCTCCGTGCGCCCAATCAACCTCGATGCGGAGGAAGACACCGCAGCGGAAATTTCAAAAACGACTTCGACCGAAGTGAGAGAACGCCAAAATTTCGCAAAATAGAAAAGAAAAAAAATCGCTCTTTGTTTTTGCGAGCGTTACGCACGTGTTTCAGAAGCAACGTTAAAGAACAAATAATTGTGAATGAACGAATAACGATCCATGAATAACTGAATTGGTTTCATCACTTTTGCTAAATCTATACTTATATGCATTTTATATACTGTGCGTGGGGTATGATGTAAAACTTTAAACTTCAAGAGCTACTCACCACACGTGCCTCAGAGTAACTAGCCAGCGACAGATGTGTGCCAAATTGAGCGGAGGTTACCATGAGCATATAGACAGGTTAATCTGTAACTATCAATATACAGTAGTGTTATGTGTATATTCTACACATAATGTACTGTAATAGACAAGAGATACTCTGTTTCATTACACACAAATAACCATGTACACCAATATACACATTTTAGACTGCCCCGGTGTGGACTTCCTCCTCTAATATTGGTTAAAAATGGCAACTGACAGATTAGTTTGGTTTTCCACCAAACATGAATTCTGCCCCGACTTATTTCGATACGCACACGTAAACAAGATGAAAGCAGATTTTGCTTCACAGGACGGATCATTCATTTAAACAAATATCAACGACGTAAAATCAAACTAATTTTTCATTCAAATGGGTATCACGGAATCAAAGGGCCTTTTGTCCTTGGTCCGGTACTCTTTCAGCGTGCAAGCAGAAAGGCAGAAAATGACAAGACCACACATCAAAAGGAAGCACCACAACACCGACCGGATTACCGTCTGAAGAGGCTCTCCAGGTAACGGCGCGCGCCGATTTTTTCAGAGCGAAATTATCCACGCTTGCTGTGATTTTCAGAGGCAGCTCTAGCCGTTCGACTCTTTCCTGGCTTGTAACAGTCGTCGGGACGTTAGAACGGAAGCTCAGTGTTTTCATGCCGAAGGTTGCTCACTCGAATCGGATTTTCATGTAAGAACTCAGAGCTGATGCGAGTAGCAACACGTTCTCTTGATGTCGTATGAAAGCGCTCCTGTAAGCGCTTACCGTCCAAGCTGGCGAGATGATTTTTTTTTTTCCCGTAACTTTCCCTGTAACGAGCTGAGAGCCAGATCTCAATGCTGGCTCTTGTGGCTTGTGCACTTGGTTGCGCTGGCAACCATTTACATTGCGAGGATGAGATCGATATTTTCGTTGCAATTCACACAAGCAGGACACCAGTATCTATTCCAGTAACTTTTTCCCCCACTGCTATATTTTTCCCAGAATGCAATGCGTAACTTTAGCAATGCAAAAACATATATACAGCACTGCATTCAGACAACGGAAAAAGGTTACTAACAAAGTATAAAAAATGTAATATAGGCTAAATTCGCCTTTCACAGTTGTATGCCGTGATCACGTGTAATCATGAGTTACTGAGTGATCTGACTGCACAGAATTACATTGCATTACAGGCATTTAGCACACGCTCTTATCCAGAGCGACTTACACAACTTTTACATGGCATTTTACATTGTATCCATTTATACAGCTGGATATATACTGAAGCAATTTCGGTTAAGTACCTTGCTCAAGGGTACAACGGCAGTGTCCTTAACCCGGGAATCGAACCTGCGACCTTTCGGTTACAAGCCCAGTTCCTTACCCACTGTGCTACACTCCGTCCCTCTATCAGCAGGACACACAAAGATCAACAGCTGGCCCTACTCTACTGGGCGGGGTCTGGCTGTACTCTACTGGGCAGGGTCAGGCTGTACTCTACTGGGCGGGGTCTGGCTGTACTTTACTGGGCGGGGTCTGGCTGTACTTTACTGGGTGGAGTCTGGCTGTACTCTTAGTGGTGAATTCAAAAGTAGCAAACTATTACAGGAATGTTTTAAAAAGGAAAGGAGCCTGAACTGAACATAGCACAACATATTCTACTGGCTAACCATGTTTGTGTTTCGCAGTTTTTTTTTCCTCCAAGTTGGCAAACATCCAGGATTATTTTTGTCCCTTTTCATTGCCAGCACACCTCAGGCACAGTCCCAGCTGGGCCCAGCTGTAAACACCAGACCTGGGTCAAGTACATACTTCTCTGCGCTCCATTGATCTTGCCTGGCGCTATTGAGCCTGCCAAGACAGCCAGAAAAAGCAGGGCTCGTGCTTGTTGAGATTTAATAGATTTCAGAGGCATTCCGTAGGTTCCAATATACAGACAAAAGCGTAGGAACGTATTTGAATCCAAAAAAAAAAAACAAATTTGCATTTGACCCGGATCAGCTAATCACTCTTAGGATGTGCTGTAATCTTGGCAGGGGGCCCAGCTCCAAGCAGTCCTGGGCTGTGCAGATGGGGGGGGGGGGGGGAGGACATTGGCTCTCTGCTCAAAGGACACTGGCTGACCTTGCAGGGTCACTGGCTGGCGATGAGGAAATCTGGGTCGACTCCAGAAACAGGGGACTGCTGGAGCTATGGGACCCAGCTTTCCAAAGGCCAGGCCTCCCATAGTTCAGTAAGCCATGTTTAATTTGTGAGCACACAGAGGAGACGACAACTTGACAGTCCGAAGGACAAGCTGTGGTATATAGGTCCACGTTTGTCTCGTCTATATCATCAGACCAAACGGTTTGTTTAGGAGTGCATTTGTAATGCCTTCGTAACATACAGTAATATGCATAACAGGCAAATATCTTTTTATCTTTTAATCGGTGAATGTTAACAAAGGTAATGTATACTCATATCAACCGTAACCTGCTTTGTTCAATCCTGATTATTTTTTTGAATGTCAATACATTTAAAGTAATTTTACAATTTCAAAATAATAATAGTTTTTAGGAAGCTACAATCGTAGACTGCCAAATGTGGAGTGATTATGAACATTACCAATAGTATTTACACTCTAGACTAGGTCGATAAAGGAGGAAAAATATCAATGGTTATTTTCCATGTGAGTTTTTTCATCCAATGCAATGCACTGCACTGGCATTGTTTTTATATTAAAACATGTTATAGTAGGCTACAGTTCATTCGTCACACCGGGGGAATTCTCAGGCATTTTAATGTCTCAGCAACTAATAAAACAACATTTTATTTTATTTTTTTTAAATCTGAATAGAACCAGTAAATATGTAGCGGTTGGAGTGTGCAGCCCCTTAGTATCCAGTAAAACTGTGAAGCTGGGTGGATTTTCCGTTAATGGCAACCGGTGTTTAGCGGTAGCCTGTTTTGTGACCAGCTTGCCTGTCCCTCCTGAGCAGGGAGCGCGGCTACTCCGCGGGCGAGCTGGTCAGCGCTGTTCCAGACACCCCTCCTCCTCCTCCTCCTCCTCCTCCTGCTCCTCCTCCTCCTCCCAGACGGCGTTTCGGAGGAGCAGCAGCTCGCTTTCAAACCCCAGGCTATTTTTAATCTGCGTCACAGCGCGCCCTATACTGTTTATAAATGTCTATACTGTTTATACCACATTGTATTGTATTCATATTTATCATACTGTATTCATATTTATTCACTTATGTACATACACCTTACTGCACTTTTACTGCTTCTTTTGCACTTCTGGTTAGATGCTAACTGCATTTCATCGTCTCAGTACGTGTACTCTGTGCAATGACAATAAAGTTGAATCTAATCTAATCTAATCTAACCTAACCTAACCTAACCTAATCTAATCTAATCTAATCTAATCTAAGCCTGCCTCTCGCGCCTGAGCCTCTGTCATACTGACCGCCCCGGCTCTTCGCCGACATCGTCCGTCAGCGATGAATCGCGGCGAATCCCGAGTATTTCATTGATACGGAGTTCGAAATGCTTCAGGCGACCGATATTTTTTTTTTTTGCGAATAACGCGGAGTGAAACGGACGCGGCGGGAGGACGTCCGATCGCCCTCTTCGGCGACACGCCCGATTAGAAAAGGGAGGTCCGGACCCAGGCTGGCGCCGTGGCCACGCTCCATATCGCCACCTACAGAGGAATTCGCCGTCTTTCACGTTCGTTTGCATTCGTTCGCGACCTCGTTTATTCACTGCTTGTGCCGATTCCCCCTTTTCTCGAGACGACGGTCTTAATTACGCACCTGTCTCCGTCAGTTAGCCCAGAAACATAATTCACGTTATAACTGCTTGAAAGGGAGCCGTTTCGAGATTATTAAGCAGAAGAGTCGCAGTCGCGAGCGACTGGTCTGCTGTTTGTTTCTCTGTTGTCATTGATGAGGAAGCAACGTGGTCTCCCTGAAGGGAAAAACAAAACAAAAAACATGACAACAGGCTGCAAAGTATCCCGGGCGCAAAACTGACCCGCGTGGGAACGAGGGGGGGAAGAAACCGGTGGACTGCACGCGGGTATCCCATACAGGCGGGGGCGGCCGCCTCTCGGCGACTTGTTTTGTTTTACGCGGCCCGTGCCTTTTTGTGTTGCTACGCGACCCGGTAATCCCCTAATCAGCCGGGACACGGGGGGGGGGGGACAGCGGGAGGGGGAGGGGCCGCGCCCCCCCTTGCAAATTGGGATCTTCGGAGCGGGGAAATAGATGAAGGAGGCCGAGGAGAAGGGCCGCCGGTTTCCTCCCAGAAGTGCACAGGTGGATTTTGTTTTTAGATAAAATCAGAATTCACAGTACTTTCAGTGTTTTTTTATTATTAAATGAATGTCAAATTAATCCGTATTTCACTTCCCAGCCTTGTAAATTAAATCTCTTTGGACACTCTTGCCAGAGAAAACAGAATTTGCTTCACCAGAAAACAAGCTAGGGAGCTTCCGAACATTTGTACTGTTCCGATACAGCACAGGTAACACAAAGTTCAAATCAATCTTGAGCACATAAATAATGCAACAAATTCTACTGCTGCTAAAATCTATTTTCTGCTTAAGACGTCAGGTACTGGTACTTAGTTTTAGTGAGCGTTTTTATTTTACTCAAATTATTCACTTCACAATTGTTAATTTTGTTTTTAAAAATGATTGCTGATTACCCCAACAGACTTGGAAAATGGCTTAAATGAAGCAAGACACTTGTACCGTTTACAATACACATTTCTTTTATATTCATAATTTAGGTAGAACTAAAGCCACAAATTATTACATTGAAAATGAAAAAATAAAAAAAATAAAGTTCTCCTCAAGTTCAAAATGAAATACTTAAGAGCCACGTGTGCAAAATAGGTAAAACTATACATGTCCTGGATCATGCACTCTGATCACAGGTGTGAAAAATCTGAGCGTGATATACAGAACTACTAAAGATCTGTGAAGCAAAATGTAAACGGTGTAGAATGGAGTCCCTTAGAGTCTCCAGATCAATCCATCCATCCATCATCTATACCTATCCTGGGCAGGGCTGTGGGAGGTGCTGGGGCTTATCCCAGTGTTCACTGGGCGAAAGGCAGGAATACACCCTGGACAGGTCGCCAATCTATCGCAGGGCGCGCACACACACACCATTCACTCACACACTCATTCCTATGGGCAATTTAGAGTCTCTAATTAGCCTGTGTGCGTGTTTTTGAGTACCCAACGGAGGAAACCAGCATGGGCACAGGGAGAACATGCAAACTTCACACTGTTGTGAGGCGACAGTGATACCCAAATCCACGTCAGCATGGTTGAGAATTTTCTTTAGCCACGCTGAGTTGGCTAAATTAGCCAAAATCTTCCAAAAAACGAAGGAACTCAACAATTACGCCTCAACAAGATTCTGCGTATCATTACATTACATTAATTTGGCAGATGCTTTTATCCAAAGAAACGTACAAAAAAGTGCATTTTCATGATCGTAGATAACTGCGGAACACGGGTTCAGTAAGGTACAATTACTTATTTTGTACAGCTATTTCTAGCCGAATCACAGCGTGATGTCATGACTGACAGCGTGAACACTGTGCTGAAGCAACCATGCCGTTATGCTGGTCTCTCAATTGTCGTCATAAACTTCCAATGAGATATCTTGTATAAGCTTTCCAGAGGTATACAAGTTAACAGTTCATACTCATTTAGTTCAAATTACTGTGAAGTCCACAGGAGGAACAACAGTTTCTAATGCGCTTCAACGAAGAGCCAGTGGCGGCACGTCCTTAGAGGGCCAGCTGAGCGTTATTTCGCCAGACGATGGGAGTCGCGGCATGGCGACGGCGTGGGGAGGGGTGGGGGTGTGGCCTGGCGGGGGCGTGGCCTGGCGTTTACCTCCCTCAGCCCGCCTCCGGCTCTCGTGGCTCATCTGCCCCGCCCAGCCTCACCGCCGGTACCCGCGGGAGTCAGCGGCCATTTTGCCAGCTTCAGAAAGGGGGGGGGGGAATCTCGTGGAGGCCGGGGAATACGAGGCCTTCAAATTGTCGCAAGGCTATTTATAGCTTAATTATTAATTAATCGTAAAAACGTACGAGCCGTCTAGCGAGGACATAAAAATGCGGCGTGCGCGCCTTTCCCTACGAGTTCGCGCGCGGCGTAACGGACGAACGGATGCTGTGCGGTGGAAATGCCGGGCGTACGATCGCAAGACCTTACTGGACTGACCGCCACGTAACTATGGATGCCGAGCGCAGGAAGGCGGGGGGGAAAAAAATGACAAGGCGTGACCTGGTTAACAAACGCATGCAATATTAACGAGGACACGCGTGTTAAATAGCAGCGCGGAGACTCCGTACTGCGCGTAAATGCCACATCGTCTTTCCCTGACGCGGTGAGGTCATCGCGCTGTGAACTACTGATAATTATTAGGTCCTTAATTCAATAGTGGGATCAGGCAAGCAGACACGTCAAGTTCATTATATTCTTATTTAAGCCTCAAATTGATGCCTGTATGTTTTTGTTTTTTAACCAGCAATTACAGTCACAAAAGACCTTCACTCAGTTTCGTTTAGAAAAAAAACGGCTAGATTCGTAGATTTTGGACGGCTGCATTCGTCAGCGAAACGCGGAGGACAGTAATTCTGCGTTCTCAAGCGTAGGAAACTGCCCCGATTCTCCGGCCCGGATTCAAATATTCGATATTCCTCTTTCGACTTCAGCTCAATTACACGAGAACCTCCTTCACGCTTTGGGAAAGTTCGTTAACCGAACGGCCTCGCCGAACCACGTTCGCCAAAGAAAAAAATCGGAGGGAGAGAACAGCCGGAGCGAAGACAAAAGCCGATTGAATCTCCGGCTTTTTTTTTGGGGGGGGGATTGAATTTCCCTCGGTTCCTTCATCGCTCATTCGGCGCACGCGCTCTCACTGTAGCATTTACAGAAGACCTCGCTGGAATTGGATTAAGTCAATTTGGAAGAATGCTTCAGGGAGCGCGTGCGGACGATCCACTCCGAGTTTCCCCGAATACTCATTTCTGTGAGAATTAGCGTTAAAATATACAGAGCGCCCGAGATATCCACTCTAATATCCGGCTAAAAGACGAGCAAAAAAAAAAAAAAAAAAAGACGCCGAAAAAAATGTCATTTTCGTTTTATTTCGAGTTGTTTTGCCTTCAGTTATCCAGGCTCGTCCCGCTGAGATCAGACGATCTCTTTTAGCAGGGGAGACCCGTCCGAGACGGCAGCAGCCGTATAAAATTGCAGACAAAACAAAACGAAACAAAACACTGGAGCGTACCACGCGGCTCAAATACTGAGTACGAAGCAATCATGAGTCTGGAGTGGAGTGGAGAAGAGCAGAGAGAGAGAGAGTGAGTGAATGCTTTGGCAATGTAAGTGTACCCTTACCATGCCAATAAAGCTTATTGAATTGAATTGAATTGAGAGAGAGAGAGACACACAGAGACACAGAGTGAGAGAGAGAAACAGAGAGAGAAACAGAGAGACAGAGTGAGAGAGAGAGACAGAGTGAGAGAGAGTGAGAGAGAGACAGAGAGAGAGAGAGAGAGAGAGAGAGAGAGACAGACGCCAGAGCCTCAGGGCAGATCAGAGCCATGGCGGCAGCTTAGTCATAAGCAGCGGCGACTCCCAATGGATTCATCGTTCAAAGTCCAGACGAGAGCTTTGAACTCTTTAAGGGGAACCGCACTCAGAATAATGAACCAAGGGGATTCGTTTGACTCACAAACAAGAAGTGTGTTTAAATTAAATAAATGCACTGTTTGCGTTGAGCAAATGATTTATTTTTGCCTGCTGTACATAAATCAAAGAAACTGTCGATGAACTAAACGAATTCCAGTCGATCCAACGAAATGAAGTAGTTACTGCGTGCGCACTCCAACCTAATTGATTAAGGGGTCCTAATTAAAGGCGTTGAGGTCCTCAGTGGATTGGGGCAGGGCTGCACGATTTGCGAAATCGCAATCTTTTTAAGACTAATAATAATATCCACAGCCAGGGGGCGTACAGACAATCTTGGGCACAACCTTTACACAGTATAGACAATCTTTTGTCTTTTTTTTTTCCTTTCATAACACCTGACGCGACAGTGAACAAACCAAATGTCAGAGGCCACGTGAAATGCTTCCAGGAAAAGCCATCATCACTGATATCTATCGGGTGCTGATAAGACGTCCAATCAGCAGCGAGGTCTTACAGCTGTGTCCATGTGATTTGTTTTCTAAAACACATGGAAGCTGTAAGGCCTCGAGAGAGTAAACTATACTGATCTATACATTTCAGCGAAGTGTAGGTACTTGGATAGGAGGGAAATAGACCTAAAATAGCAGACCTAACAGAGATGGCTAAGCAACCTTAGAATACAGTGTGCAATGAATTTGCAGTTAGTAGTAAACCTCGGTGCACTATGTATCCAATATGCACAGACACTGAACTGATGCATGCATATTGAACAGATCGCTGTAATCGAGAACAGGCAAGAAAGTGGCAGAACCCAGTCTTTTTCAGAACTCTAAAGAAAAACATGACTTATTTCTTAAACGAAAGGCAAGTTTTCGACTTCAGCTTCTTCACAAGACACTCGGTGTGTGGCTTAAGAGGAAGGAAACCATCACTCAAAATACCCAGGTAATTGCAAGAAACTACTTCGATCTGTTTACCATCGACGGAAGCAAATCAAACTATAGCCCCGACTAACACGCCTGGATGAGGACGCAAGTGTATTTCCCCCCCCCCTCCCATGCACACGAAGGAGGACTCCAGAGGTGAAACATTCTCTGGGGATCGCGGTCGGAGAGCTGCAGGAGTTGGCTGGTCCTGGGGGGGGGGGGGTCGCCAGGCCTCCGAAACTATAATTAGACACCGCCTCCGTGCCCACTGGCCGTTTGAAAGGCTCGCCAGGAGAGAGCCACCGCTGCCGTGCGACCACAGACGCGAGCGCCTGCGGGGTTCGCTAACTGGAACTTTCGAGCGAAATCGGGTTCCATTGTCAGACGAGGCAAAAAAAAAAAAAATGAGCTTTCGGACTACAGGCACCAGGGGACGGGTTGGTGTAAAAAAAGGAGGGGGAGGAGCATGGAGAAAGGAACCCAATCCCCACTGTGAAGTAGGGTGATGGATGTGTGAGGCTGTGGCAGACTCCGCCCCCCCGCTCCGGGGAGCGTGCAGGACTAGCTCTGGAGCAGCCGAGGGCCAGAGGATTCGGTGAGCCGGGATGACCCGCGTGTCAGTGCTCACTAGTGACCCCTGCTGGTCAGTCTGTTCACTCAAGCAGCACGTCAGTCGTCTTTCTCTGACTTGGGTCTGCACAAACTTGTGGGTGAAATTTTACCCTGGTTGTTTGCTGTCAAAAGGGGGGGGGAGGGGTGGAGTGAGCAGGCAGAGGTGATGACAGCAGTGCATGTGTAATCATGGGTCACTAAATCACCTGACTGCAGAGGATCAGCAGGATGTCCGCTCAGAGGAAAGACATCCAGATCAACAGCTGGCTGTACTCTACTAGACGGGGTCAGGCTGTACTCTACTGAACCAGGTCTGGCTGTACTCTACTGGGTGAGGTCAGGCTGTACTCTACTGGGCAGAGTCTGGGTGTACTGGGTGGGGTCTGGCTGTACTCTACTGGGCGGAGTCTGGTTGTACTGGGTGAGGTCAGGCTGTACTCTACTGGGCGGAGTCAGGCTGTACTCTACTGGGAGGAGTCTGGCATCAGGTACTCCAGAGAAGGCAGTGTGCTCAGCAGAGGTCAAAGTGTAGGGAGCGGCTGTCAAAATGTTTCTTTTAAACGCCTCACTGCTCCAATTGCTTGAAAGGGGACACAGCATCATGGCTTTTATGGGGAAAATATGCCAGATTTTATTTGAGCCTCTGGCTCTGTGCCACCTTTTAAATCGTATTTGTACTGAATGGCAGTATACCTGAAACTATTTTAATTGTGGGTAAGCACAGTAAAGTGTTCAGTGTTAAATCAACTCTTACAGAGTAGATTCCGGCCCAGTTGGACTCATATGTACTCTGCTGGAGTTTACACTGGCCATTTTACTGTGCACACTGCACATGAGCAGAAAATCCTAAATAACACATCTATCTTTATCTATCACAAATCATGCATAGGAACCGTGACTCTTGGAGCATGACATGCCTGTTCATTTATACCAACAGGTATATGCAAACAGCTAGCAGTCTGCCATAACCCTTTAAAGTGTGAGATCACAAGCATGTAATGCTGATGTAACAATCAAAACTGGTAATTGAAAGCAATGGAGTTCTAGAACAGTAAATTTTGAAGAAAAAAAAAACATTCCAAAAAAAACCTACTCTTCGAAAGGTTAAACATACTGCTTTTCTTCCTACCATTCCTTACCCACCCCCTGCCCCCATCCCATCTTAAATGTATCCTGAGATAATAGAATTGTGCTTTTTTTTGTCTGATGGAACGTTTCACCCAATGAAAAAAAAAATCTCCCAGAGGATTTGGCGGGGCTTCACCGTCCAATCAATTCTAGAGCTGGGTCCCCACCGTTCCAATGGCATTATTGATCACAGGGGGGTTCACACCTCAGCTTGTGTGTGTATTCCAGGTCTGGTTCATTGTTGTAAAATGAAATGTATTAACCTACCCTCCCCCCCCTCCCCCTTTTCCCGCCACCCAACTCCCTCAAGTGCTCAGAATCTGGGCCAAGGCGTCTTCTCTTCAAATGGATTTCTCTCCGCCTTTCTTCTCCTTCTCCCCCGTGCTCCTTCTGCCTGTCTAGGTTTCTTTTTAAGGGTTTTTATTTTTTTTTTTAATACGTTACCTCTCTCCCGAAAAGGGAATCACGAGAGCCCGAATGATGCCGAGGATGAAGAGACGGCCATTACGAGAGAGGGAAAAAAGGGCCACACAACGCCTCCAGTGTTTCCGGGAGGCGCGATTAACACCGAGAGGAACCGCTTTTAAAGTTCTTTTCGCTGCGGACAAAACTCATCCTGTTCCGGCGTCTCCGTCACTCTGACGCACCTCCTTCCCTTGGCTGGAATCGGCTTCTTTGAGACTGGCATAACGGGCCGTGTGGATTAAATTTCCGATTACGTCGCCCATTAGCAAGACGTTCCCTTTATGCAGGCGCCGATAAAACGTGTTAAAAGGTCCAACGTTCGTGCCTTGTGCTGTGCTGCGAAAACGGGTTTCATTACAAAATACCTCTCGCGGGTATTAGCCATACATACCATACAAAAGAGCCAAGCAACCCATATTACATATGAAATACATACAGGGCTAATACATGATAAAACAGCCTGTCTGTGATTCATTGGCAATGAGCTTTACCCTTTCCTGCAAATCTCGCACCAAGTGAGTGCGTTTTCAGCAATGTTCTACCGTCAGTCATGTGACTGCATACACGTGGTCCTAAATCTGATATATATGCAATGCCTGGCCAGTGCAACTTCTGTCTGACTGGTCACATAACCCCCCCCACCCCCCCACCCCTACCCCCACCAACCCCCCTTTACATGTGGTGTCGGACTGGTAAAATCTGACATTTTTTTTCTCAAATGTGTCTTTTTCTTCTCTCACCAAGTGACAGTTCTCACTTCCACTGTTGTTTCGCATGATATATCCAAGAAACATGAAGCGTGTCTGAACTCACACAAACACACAAACCGACCTGGCTGCTAGTGAAATTATTGTGTGGACAGTTGCCCGAAACAAATCCGCTTAGAGCAGAGGCCTGGTGTTTTATCGAAAGCCTACCTTTCCCAGGAGGTCTCCCACCAAAAAAACAAACCAAGCCCACACCTGCTTGGCTTCAGGCATTTGCCAAGATAAGGGACGCAACTGCAACTTTGCCTCACGTGTACATAAAACAAATGAAGCTCAATTAACCGCAATGCTCAAGTAAATACATGAGAAACTGAATCGCTGTGTTACCCGATGGAACACGTTCTCATTCCCAACTCGTGCAGCTTGGGCAAGGGCTCTTCTCGTCACTATTCGACGCGTTGGAAAGACTTGGGCGTCTTGGATTGACGAGTAAGGTAGCCCATTGACTACTATTGAATTACCACTTTGGCGGATTTTGACGCAGAGAGACAGTAGTCTGAACCTCAGCGCAAATTCGGAGCTCCTGTTTGTACACAATACTATTGTGACCTATTCAAATTTAATTACTTAAAATCACATACACATACCAAAATATATCACAAATGATTTCATTTTAATACTACAGGCTACACAGAAAATTATTTTAAAAACATCAACATAAACCTAGGCTAATGCATGCTGGGTGATGTAGTTTATTTCAGTAGCCTAGTAGTCAATGGGCTACCTCACTCGTCAACCGAAGACGCCCAAGTCTATCCAACACGTTGAATAGTGACGAGAAGGGCCCTTGCCCAAGCTGCAATATCTGACGAGTTGGGAATGAGAACGTGTTGCCCAATGAGCCTCTGACACAAGTGACACGAGTCACACGGTCCAAACTCATACAATCTAACATCCAAAACCTACAGTTTTATCTGCTTACCCACGCATTCTGGATTGCTGCCACTTCGTAAAAGAGCAAGTACGAAACACACCGTATTGTACGTTCAGGCACAAATTTAATCTCAAATGAACCGCCTTCCTTTAGCCACCTCAGGAGAACGAACTCACGTTATCGATGGCGCCATGACAACCGACCGCAGAACAACCGCACGCGCTCGGAGTGAGCTCGGAACGGAACGGCGAAGCGGGCTCCGGCGCTCTGGGCAGATGCCCGTTTGTTCTCCCCCGTACGGCAGGGGTCCTCAATCTTACCCGGAAAGGGCCGGTGTGGGCACGGGCTTTCGTTCCAACCAAGCGGTTACACAGCTGATCCCACCAATCAAGGCCCTTAGCAAAGACTCTAGTGGTTGATTAGTAGAATCAGGCGTGTAACTGCTTAGTTGGAACGAAAGCCCTGCACCCACACCGGCCCTTTCTGGGTAAGATTGAGGACCCCCTGCCGTACAGTTTACGAGCCGTGGTCATGCCAACAGAGCCTCGTCACCGCCGTCCGTGTTCATCTTCCAGACGGCGGCACCGGCGGTCGGGAGGCGCGGGACTCCACGTTAACGAGCGCCGTTCGCCGCTGCGGCGAATAGCGCAGCGACGTCGCCCGTTGATCACCCCTGCAATGTCAACGCAACCGCGCGAGATTACATTCATACGTCTTCTTGCTTTCATTTTGAAAGGTTACACAAATTTCCAGCCGGGCACCTCTCGTTTCCGTGTATTGCAGGGGTGCACGACAAGGGCCAATCCATCTCAGGATTTCGTGCCAACATTTATTTAACCAGCCCAATCATATCTTGTTATCTTGACGTTTGTATAAGCACCAGCTGTCTATATCTATGGTATATCTATAAACATTCTATATCTATGGTAATCGGTTGGAACAAAAACCAGCACACAGATTGGCCCTCCAGGATCGGAGTTGTAGACCCCTGGTGTATTGTGTGTACTAAAGAAATGCTTATTTAAAAGTTTGGCATTGATGAGCCCACATTACTCTGCACTAAGCATTGTTGCAACTAAGCACGGGCCCACGCAGCGCCTGCAGTCGGTTTATGAAACTGGGCACTCCAGGGATTGTGCATAGCGTGTGTTTGTAATACCTGTTTGTAATAAGTAATATAATTGTAATAAGGTTGCAAAAAGGAAGGCCATTGCAATAAGGCTGTAATAAAGACAGTAATTGTGATAGTTGTAATAAGATAATTGTAATAAGGTTGTAATAAGGAAGGTAACTAATACGGTTGTAATAAGGGTGCAATAAGGTTGTAATAAGCAAGATAATTGTAATAAGGTTATAATAAGGACAGGAATAGTAATAAGGTTGTAATAGTGTTGTAATAAGGGTGAAATACGGTTGCAATAATAATTGTAATGGGGCTCCAATACCCAGTTTGCACCTGTCGGTCAATGAAAGTTTTTCCCAATCGCTTCCTTTCTTGCCCTTTACGTCCGGGCTGTTTTCTGGCATATGGAAAACCCAGTGAACTGAGTTCAGCCCGCCCTTTGGAAAAATGGTTGACATCCTGCTGAGCACAGGCTTTTCTGCATGGGGAGAGGGGGGGAGGTTTGTTTAATGAAAATCTGTCAAGCAACTCCTAGCTGTGTTTAGCTCCGAACAGACGTCTCTAATCAAAAAGAAGAGAGACGAGACACATTTAATAACGGTGGACAGCATGTAAAAACTGCTCTCGGGTTAGACTGAAAAATGGGTCTTAATATTACGCGATGTAGTGAGTTGAGACATTTAGTAAACAGTGAGATTGGCAAGTTCATTCTATTCACAAACAAGCACATGCACATGCGCAGAAACCAGCACACACATAAACACACACGCACACGCATGGATAGAAACACGCAAGTGAAAAATCACCCCTGATCAAAAGGTTGACGAATACAATTGCACACTCCTTTATAACTGCATATTAAAGCACGGGAACAAAGACTCAAATTAACTGTCTGAAGTGTAGGTTTTTTTTGTAATGGTTTTTCAAAGTTCTAAGTCTGTGTTCTTGAACTCCATGTCTTTCAGTTACCAGTAGTGGTCGTCACATCGGCATCAGAACGTTCAGTTAAGAACATTCTAATCACATATTTGTGATGTCACACCTTAAAGGGTTAATTACTTTCACCTTGTCACACAAAAAAAAGCACAAGTCAAGGCAAGTGCCATTTTGCTTGCACATATGGGAGGGACACAGATTTGTTATCTTCCCTGTCAACAAACTGGTTGTTAAATAATGAGTGTTTACTTCTGGCCCTTATCACAACACAGCATTACAACCTTTGACCTCCAGTCACCGTGACAACTAATTGGGCTGGCCCTACTCAAAGTTTGATATATTATCATCCTGAAACCCAGGAGGAAAACGTTTCAGTATTTTTTATTTTTTTTGACAGAATACAAGTCTCTTGGGTGACAAAAAAATGTTGCAGCGCAAACATTTTCAAAAATATTATTTACTTTTATTGAATGTCCCTTGGAGAGTTGGCTTCGGCACAGAAGAATATGGTAGTTCTTGAGATTAAGACCAGAGACACATGTTCCCTACAGGGGGACAAAAATGAATGGCTGTGTCTTAGGATGTTTGTCAGACATCTAGTTTTGATTATAGTCTTTGAGAGACAGGCGATATAATTTGATCTGGCAAACGTGCTCACGGTGCACGCGCTGTCGCTTGTGATTGAGCAGCTTGCTCCGTTCGATCGTGGGAATGCTCCCTCTCTATTCCTGTTTTCCCCTTCCACAAACATCAAAAGGAAGCATCTTTGGGTCAATTAAAAGTCGCACTGCAGGTCTTATCTCTGTGTACAAACCTGGGATTACCTGGAGTTCTCTCTCCTTTTTTTTTCTCCCGAAGTTTTATTGCTTTTTAAAGACGCACACACAGCTCGGCAGAACCCTTGGCGTTCAGAGACCCAGCATGCACCACAGAGGCCACAGGAATCATGGTCCTTTTGATTGTAAGTTTGAATGCAATCTGTGACATTTATTTGAAATCATTACTTGAAAGTGTTAATGTCAACATAGATAATGGTTACATGGAGACATTTTGCCTGAAGGTGGAGAATACTACTGGCTGGATTTAATAAAATGTTTGTAAAATATAATTTCTGTTGTTAGAGCAGAAATACCTAGTAATTTATGTTGTAAGTCAATTTAAAGGCATTTCGTGTCGATGCTTAGAAGCAGAAGATTTTTTTCTTGTCATCTCACATTGGTCGCTAGCTGTCATGTCTGCAACATTCCTTGTTTGTCACGGTAGTTAGAATCTTCAACTTTAGATTATACGTTGAATACTCGTAATTAAAATTTCATAATTTCAATCTGGTTGTGAGTTGTACATTCCAATTAAGGTTGATCCAACGAGTTGCTCTGCTTATCAACAAATCTGGGTATTTGCACTGGAATTTACACTTGTGTTTGCCATTTGCTTGAATGTTAACTGAGGGTGTCAGCTGTTAAAACTGCTTGAATGGGAGACGGTCATATTTTAAACAAATTCTCATGTCCTCGACACGTTATTGGACAGTTACAATGCTCGGTTTCACTCGGTACCAGATACTAAACGAATTCCTGTAAAAACACAGACAGAAGACTGAAAAATCCATGAAACTGGAAACAGGTGTGGCCTGAAAGTAATGCCCAGCCTGGAGGTGCCTAAACTTTCCGTTTGCCTGCCCCAAAATTTACAATCCCTCCAGTAATACAATTACAAGACTACATACGATACTACATTTTAACATCATCAAATAGCCTAATACATTTATAAATTTAGGGAATTGGGGAGATTTCCTGTTTCTGGAGATTTACCATCCTGTACGTTTTCACTCCCAAAATAACGAAGCCATACCTCATTCAACACCTACAGATCTCGTTCAGCTGCCAATTAGTAGAATCAGGTGTGCCAAATTAGGGTTGAAATGAAAACCTACAGGACAGTAGGTCTCTAGGAATAGGATGGGGCAGACCGGCATGATTTCGTCACACCCACTTTGTCTGAAATATCTTGGGCAGATGAAATGTAAAATATAATTAGTATGACTGAATGAATATGAAAGAAACAAGCACTGGCACAAAAAAAAAAAAATGGTATTTCACCTGCGAACAGTAAAAATGTAAATACTGGGTTTGGTGTTCCACAAAATGAATTCGCAGTTCATGTTATTAATTAATAGTTCAGTTATTTTGCTTGTTTGCTGTTTAACAATGACAGTTTCATTATTTAGGTGATGTCAGACACGTGCTGCATGTACTAGCTATTATCTCGAGCCTAGTCAAAACAGACATTTGTAAGAATGATTAGTGGAATCAGGTGTTGTAATAATGTGCTAAATCCAAAGCACTCATGCTGTTATAGCTTAGCGTACGTTTGGAGCCCCTATTTTAAGTAAACATTTCCTGTTGGAAAATCCATAGAGGATTAATTAGGTGCATGCTGGGCCCCACAGTCTGGTATCTGTTAAGGCGCTGTTCTAGTGCATGGATGGGCCCCACGGTCTGGTATCTGTTAAGGCACTGTTCTAGTGCATGGATGGGCCCCACAGTCTGGTACTGTTCAAGGCTGCTGTTCTATAGTCATGGATGGGCCCACAGTCTGGTATCTGTTAAGGCACTGTTCTAGTGCATGGTGGGCCTCACAGTCTGGTGTTCTGTTAAGGCACGTTCTAGTGCATGGATGGGCCCACAGTCTGGTATCTGTTAAGGCCTGTTCTAGTGCATGGATGGGCCCCACAGTCTGGTATTGTTAAGGCTCCCAACGGTGTTACTTAGTGCATGGATGGGCCCCACAGTCTGGTATCTGTTAAGGCACTGTTCTAGTGCATGGATGGGCCCACGTCTGTATCTGTTAAGGCACTGTTCTAGTGCATGGATGGGCCCACAGTCTGTATCTGTTAAGGCACTGTTCTAGTGCATGGGCCCCAGTCTGGATCTGTTAAGCATGTTCTAGTGCATGGATGGCCCACAGTCTGATCTGTTAAGTGTTCTAGGCTGGAGGCCACATCTGATCTGCTAAGCACTGTTCTGTAGTGGCAATTTGGACGAAGCCTTCAGTCATGACCCCATCTGTTTTAAGGCACTGTTCTAGTGTCGCATGGATGAGTGCGCCCACAGTCTTGGTATCTGGCTACACGGCTACTGTTCTAGTGCATGGATGGGCCCCACAGTCTGGTATCTGTTAAGGCACTGTTCTAGTGCATGGATGGGCCCCACAGTCTGGTATCTGTTAAGGCACTGTTCTAGTGCATGGATGGTGAGCAACATTCAGACACAATATTGCGCAGAAATATGCCAGATGGGATGTCATATATGGTGCATCTTTCTGAGTATCACTGGAACCATGTTTGTTTATAGCATGCTGGCATTCATTTGCGACCTGCAGAAAATTGATTTTTGTGGAATAATTATGTTTACACACTGTTTTTGACATTATGTATATTCATACCGATAATTATACCATAATTAAGACCTGACCATGATTACACCAATATTGTCAGACAAAAAAAAAAAACCTGCTCAAACAAAAGTGAGTTACGTTTGATAAATAGGACAGCAAATTACAGAAACAGAAATAATTACACACCGGATCTTTAAAGTAGCAATCAATCGAATGACATTTGGTCTTCCAATTCAATTCCCTAACTGCTTTTGCATAAATAAATATATTCATGAACGCCAGTGGAAGAGACTAGCAATAATTTCACATTTTTTCCACTTACTGAGTCACGGATTGAGATATGGCCTGCAATTAAAAAGGCTTGTTTTAATATAAATGACCACAAAATTCACCTAATTGCCCAATATGGCCATTTAAATTCGTTTTCTTATCTTATTTTGATACAGCTTTGTTCTCAGAATACAACAGTAGCCAGTTTTTTCATGACAGTTTTTCAGTGTGTATAACCATTATCCATCCATCCATCCATCCATCCATTATCTATACCTGCTTATCCTGAGCAGGGTCACTGGGGTTGCTGGAGCCTATCCCAGCATGCATTGGGGCGAGAGGCAGTAATACACCCTGTGCAGGCCGCAGGGCACACATACCATTCACTCACACACTGGGCAATTTTGAGTTTCCAATTAGCCATGTCTTTGGATTGTGGGAGGAAACTGGAGTACCCAGAGGAAACCCACACGGACCCGGGGAAAACATGCAAACTCCACACACAAAGGCCCCCAAGCCGAGATTCGAAACCACGGCCTCCTCGCTGTGAGGCGACAGTGCTACCCACTGCACCACCGTGCCGCCCTGTAATAACCATCAGCATGACACAAATATTAGCAGGTGTCAAAAATCCAAGTATTGGAATTGCTTCCAGAAGTGAAACTTCAGCTTGTGCGTGGGGGTAAAGTGAGCAAGTGTCAGGCAATATTATTAAATTGCGAGTAAAGACTTAAGATACTCGGCAAGAGCGGACTAAGGGAGGATTTAATTTAGGCTTTATCATTTTATACGAGATGAACAAAGTGAAGTACAAAGCACTTAACTTCACCAGGAATGCCAACCGAGAGGCTTGAAAGATCTTTTGTGCCCAGGGTAATGAGGCTCTGGATTGAGCCTAGCGAGGCGTAACGAAAACGTTCTGTGGGCTGGCTTCCCCGTACGACCGTACTCCCTGTATGACCGTACTCTGGTGCTGTGGACTGGCTTCCCTGTATGACCGTACTCTGGTGCTGTGGGCTGGCTTCCCTGTATGACCGTACTCTGGTGCTGTGGACTGGCTTCCCTGTATGACCGTACTCTGGTGCTGTGGGCTGGCTTCCCTGTATGACCGTGCTCCCTGTATGACCGTGCTCCCTGTATGACCGTACTCTGGTGCTGTGGACTGGCTTCCCTGTATGACCGTACTCCCTGTATGACCGTACTCTGGTTCTGTGGACTGGCTTCCCTGTATGACTGTACTCTGGTGCTGTGGACGCCATGGCTTCCCCGTATGACCGTACTCCGGTGCTGTGGATGCCATGGCTTCCCCGTATGACCGTACTCTGGTGCTGTGGACTGGCTTCCCTGTATGACCGTACTCTGGTGCTGTGGACTGGCTTCCCTGTATGACCGTACTCCAGTGCTGTGGGCTGGCTTCCCTGTATGACCGTACTCCAGTGCTGTGGACTGGCTTCCCTGTATGACCGTACTCTGGTGCTGTGGACTGGCTTCCCTGTATGACCGTACTCCAGTGCTGTGGACTGGCTTCCCTGTATGACCGTACTCCAGTGCTGTGGACTGGCTTCCCTGTATGACCGTACTCTGGTGCTGTGGACTGGCTTCCCTGTATGACCGTACTCCCTGTATGACCGTACTCTGGTGCTGTGGACTGGCTTCCCTGTATGACCGTACTCTGGTGCTGTGGACTGGCTTCCCTGTATGACCGTACTCTGGTGCTGTGGACTGGCTTCCCTGTATGACCGTACTCTGGTGCTGTGGACTGGCTTCCCTGTATGACCGTACTCCAGTGCTGTGGGCTGGCTTCCCTGTATGACCGTACTCCAGTGCTATGGACTGGCTTCCCTGTATGACCGTACTCTGGTGCTGTGGACTGGCTTCCCTGTATGACCGTACTCCCTGTATGACCGTACTCTGGTGCTGTGGACTGGCTTCCCTGTATGACCGTACTCCCTGTATGACCGTGCTCCCTGTATGACCGTACTCCGGTGCTGTGGACTGGCTTCCCTGTATGACCGTACTCCGGTGCTGCGCTATGCTTGTGTATCTGCAGTGTCCTGTTTCCGCACGTTCGGCTCGTCGCCGCCTGAACGCTCGAGTGTAACTCTGGCAAAGAAATTTCCCAACGCGGGATCAATAAGAGCACATTACATTACAGGTATTTCTTATCCAGAGCACCTTACAAAAAGAAGAGTAATACCATCCCAAAACTACTACTGCTACTGCTACTGCTCCTACCACTGCTGCTAATACTACTCTACCCCCACTGCTGCTACTACTACTACTACTAATGCTGGTAATACGCAAAAACTGAACACGCATTTCAGCACTTCCCATTTCCTTCAGAGCGACGGAGCTGAGCACGATGACGGCACGTGCAGCTAACCTTCGGTCTACAATTTAGTTTCTCAGCCCGGGTGCTGAGGAACGCCCGTCATCAACCCGAAATATGCGGCAGAACAGTAAAACAGTTCACTAGAAACGACACCGAGGCGACTGCATTATGTTTTCAACGGAGTGTAGCACAGTGGGTAAGGAACTGGGCTGGTAACCGAAAGGTCGCAGGTTCGATTCCCGGGTAAGGACACTGCCGTTGCACCCTTGAGCAAGGTACTTAACCGAAATTGCTTCAGTACATATCCAGCTGTATAAATGGATACAATGTAAAATGCAATGTAAAAGTTGTGTAAGTCGCTCTGGATAAGAGCGTCTGCTAAATGCCTGTAATGTACTGTAATGTAACAATAATTAAAGGCTCATCAGAACTGCAGGGAATACACGATCGCTGGAGCACCTTTAAGTACCACAGTGTATCAATAATGCGTGCTGTTTGTCTTGAACGGGAGTTCGACGTTTATTGCGCAGGACGATGAGAAACGCGTAGGCCCGAGTGCGGGGGGAAGGGCACGGCCGGCGGGCTGGCGGTTGTACGCGGGGAGACCTCACGGTCACCGTTTCTCTGCCGGCGTCCTTTTTGTGCGATTCTCTAACCGAGAGAGCCCGTTTCCTTCCAAAAAAATCGAAGCCATAGATTCCCCCCTCGCCCCAAACCCCCCCCCCCCCCTTCTTCTCCCGTTTTAGCCGAGCGGCCGCCAAATCGACAATGGGGCGCGTCCCGGGTGGGGGGGGGGGGGGGGGGTCGGGGGACACGCACACACCTTTACCTCGCTGACAAAGACCGGCCGCGATCAGCCTCCGATCTCATTACCAGAATGTAATTAGCTCATTAATTACCGGGGGGGTGGGGGGGCACGGGGTGTGTGTGTGTGTGTGTGCGGACTCAAAATCCCAATCCCGTCGTGGATTGGAAAGCACACCCTCGACTGAAACCCCCCCTTACCCCACCCACCCCCCTCCTACCCCCCTCGCGGTCACATGACCACTGCTGAGGAGAGAGCGAAGACCGCACTGCTTTTCTAATTAAGATAATTCTTTCCCTGACCTTTACGGTCATAAATTTGCGCTAAACTCCGACAAGGGGGGGGGGAAGGGGGCCCTTTCTCCCACAATGCCATTCCCCCCCGCGGCGGGCGCGGACGATCCGCCGGGTTTATCTCCGCCGGGCCGACCCCACGGCTTTTAATGCGAAACGTCTGACAGCGGACCCGGAGACACGCGGCTGCTTAATTCCTCCAAATTGGACAGAAATGAGAGCTAATATATCCGCCGGGCACAAAAGAAGAAGAAGAAGAAAAAAAAAAAAAAAAAACCCTTTTCCATTAACAATAAATTTACACCAAAACCGAAGCGCAGAGTAATTCTCTTAGTATCCCCGCTCCCACCGCACTGAAATATAGGGCCGCGAAACAAGCCGCTAACTCACCCAGCTCGGTTCTATTGTTCCGAGGCCTCGCGTTTCCATTTATTGTTTACGATTCTTTTTCTTTTTAATTACGCGGCAGTACTATAATGCGTTTATAGACGGCCATACCGGACTATTTATGTGACACAATGCTTGCTGCTTCGATTTGGTTACGTTTCATTGGTGGACGCGACGGACAGCGTGGTGGCTCCACGGCCAATCGGAACGTCCCGGTCAACCGAGCTCATACGAGATTCAAGGTGGCATTCCCAATTATGCCTTATCAGTATCGAACTCTGACGCAGACAGGCGAAGAATAAACTGAAATGAACATTCTCCATTGAAAAGAGAGGTAAATACTACCAAATTAGACAAGGTCGTCTAATTTTTTCTCTGTATAAGCGCAAAGGAATACAATTAGAAAAAAGTGTTTGATATAAAAAAAAAGGATGTCTGTGAATGTAGTTAAAAACAAGATGCACTCACACACAAAAAAAAAATAAAACTGAAGAATGTGTTACCACTCTGCATTATTTCAGAAACCTGCGGAGCTCATTAGAGGCACCCACTTGGCTGGGTTTCACGTCAGACACGCTTCGATATAGAGGCAGCCGAAAGAAAAACATGTTCCGTTCTGTTCCAGACTCATATGCACATAAAACGGAATGGAGGCAATGCACTTGAACCATCGTTAGTTTTCTAAATCTGGAATTTCCAGCCGCGGGCCGTAGATCAGGGGGGGAGGGGGCTGTCCTTTGTCCGGGAAAGTGTCCCCTGTGGCTCAGGGCGCGCGATGGCGGGTCCGGACACGCTCCGGGGTCCGCGCAAACGAAAAGGGGTCCCGAAGCTCCGTGGGATTACGAAAAGGTACTTATCTTGCAGACGAAAGTGTCAAAAAAAAAAAAAAGTGTGCTCACCAACGTGCACAATGTATAACAAAAGCAATTGGATTATGTTCAAAATCTTCTGTTTGTCAATAGAAAGCTAATTAATAGCAAAGGGGTTAAAAAAATACCAGCACACCCAGAAACAGTAGGCCATTGTTCCAACACCACTATAAAACAACTAGGGAAAGATATTTATGGGCAAGAGGGCTGTGCCAAAAAAAAAAAAACACAAAGCAAAACAAACAAAAAGGCAAAAAAAAAAAAAAAAAACTGGCTCAAATTGGTTTCAAGCAAGCAAGCACGAAACAATGAAATACAGTTGCTTGTAAAGTTTGTGCATCCCTGGTCAAAGT
This sequence comes from Anguilla rostrata, assembly GCF_018555375.3. Taxonomy (NCBI): domain Eukaryota; kingdom Metazoa; phylum Chordata; class Actinopteri; order Anguilliformes; family Anguillidae; genus Anguilla; species Anguilla rostrata. The sequence goes on from NC_057948.1 coordinate 6,721,917, forward strand.
GCACGTTACAATGAACATCTAAGTGAACAGAAGCTGACACAACCTCTAACTTTGTCTTTCTGCTAATTTTTATACTATTACAACTTCTTCCCACCTTTCTTGTTGGTTAGTAATTAGCAACACCTAAGTGCTTTGGCAGCTCTTCCAAACAGCTTCAAAGTGTTTCATGTGGCCTGCTAAATAGGCTACTTCCATTCTCACGTTTTGGAATTTTTCCCGCTACTCCTTGTAGAAGCCTTCCAGCTCAGAAACACTCAGAGGCGTGAGCATCCCCAGCTTGTTGGAAACGTCCCCACGAATTCCCACATTTCTACCTTACACAGAAAAAATTTCAGTGTTAAATCAACTCTCACAGAGTGCAAACGGTCCCTATTTAACTCCCATGTTCTCTGTTAGAGCTGAATTAACACTGGACATTTTTACTGTGTACAAAATTAAGTCGAACCAAATGACATATTCCGGTAAATGACGCAAACGTTTCAGCCCCTAACTGTTCTCTAGGGGCGACAAAACAATTAGGGCCTACAAATACTATCACATAAAGGGAACCAACGTTCACCGTGCAGAGTCTACTCAATTGTTCACACAAAAGCAAATTTATCACAGAAATACATCAAATCCACCAAAGAAGCACATCCACAGTCAGCGTGTCCGTTGGTCTTTGCCTGAAGGAAATCAAAACATGCTGCCTGTTCTCTGTCAGTTTTTTTTTTTTTTTTTCCTTCTGCACACATTTGAGCGCATCACTGTGTAATCCTCTTAAGTCTACAAATAACATCTGCCCTGCTTTCCGATATATACAGAATAAATGAAACGGAATATAAAACCCAAAGGTAGCAGGTTAGTGAAAAAGCAGATGCATGCCTGGAAAGCAGATGTGGAAGAAGCAGATTTGATTATCGGTGAACTTAACTAACATCTATGGTTACAAAATAAGGGTAGCCAATTAAAAAAAACATAATAAGGGCCCCTCAACAATTACAATAAAATGATTTTAATTCCTTAATTTGGTGCAATTTAGCAGAAAAAGTTCCAAACAACCTTTATTCCCTCAGCTTTTTATATTTTACAGGTATTAATGCCCAAGCATACAATTACTGCACAAATGCATTTCTTAGACGATATGACGATTCTCTCTCAACGTCCAGGAAGTCTTGTGTGATTGGTTCTCTTCAATGTTCAGATATGCACATGGGTTAAACGATGGTCTGTGCTAAAATGAAAGGTAATCATTCAACATCAAATTAGCACAGTACTTATTATTGTTGACACCTCCCTCCCCATTGCACTACCCAGCCCTTGAAACTTCAAATGCCGTTACATTACCGGCATTCACCAGATGTTCTCATCCAGTTTACACTCTTTTTATGTATAGTCCATTTATACGGCCAGATATTTAGGGAAGTATTTGAAGTATATTTTGTTTGTTATGATACTACAGCAGTACCCAACCTGGGAATCAGTACCCATCGCGCTACGCTGCCACAAAATGACCAAAGTGGGTGGAGGTGAAAAATATTCTCTCTACACAGGACAAAATGAGCCCTGCCCACCAATATCTGCACTACCGTTCTCACTAAAATAAGGGCCCACAAAGTTATAAAACTCCAATTTCAGTAACGAGAAAATCTTGGTCCAATACACTGAAATTAGACAAAATAAATGTGTTTAGTAGCTCAGTGAAGTATGGCCTTTTTTCCCATCTTGCCTTTTCACACCATTTTTAACAGGAAAATATACAAAGAGAAGAGGTCATGAGACTAGAGATGCACCCAAGGAACACTAACAGATTCACACAGGAAGCTTGTGAAACAAATGCCCTTATTAGGACTCGAGGAAGTGTGTGTTGTGGGATTGGTCCAATCGCATTCCAGCAGAGGTAAAAAATCAGTCAACCCAATCGATGTAGCGCATAATGCTACCTGCTCGAGCTCATTTCCGTGACGCGTTTGGCGTCGTTACTGAAGGAATTTGCAGCATGCAACTTACAGAATTGCTCAGAGGGTTGACCTCTGCTTATTTGAGAATCGGTCTTGGTTACTGCCCCCCTGCTTGTCCGAAAATCTTCTTTGGGCTAACGACCCTTGTGTGCTTGAAAAATCTGCTCTGACTTAGAGAAAGTCACGGCACCGTAGAGATCCAACATTGCAGAGCAGTGCATCACGCCCCAAGATCCAGACATAAACCGGAAAGCAATTTGCAGACACCGCAGCGAGAGAATATCTTGTTAAATGAAGGTTCTTTTCCAACCTGCATGTGAATGCGAGTGTGAGACATACTGTGTGAAATAGAAAGGATTGCTCAGCAGGGGGACTGGGAGACTAGTTATTATAGGCATAATAACTCAGGCCTAGATGAATAATTTAATGTATGCTAACTCTTGTGGCCAACACTTTTTTAGAACTTAGTCTGAATGTATTAAACGCAAGGGAATGCCTGCCCAAATGTATAAATCCGTGCGTTGTTACTCACCTGTGCAATTATCAATAAAGCATAGCCCAAATGTGTCAAGATCAAGTGAAACATATTAAGGTGGAACTCTAGTGCATTCAAATGTGGCAACTTGCATAGGGTTTATTACATATGGCTGACCACAAAGTATCAAGGGCAATGGTGTTGACCAACTCTCCACTCCGAACGATGATGTCACTTGAGTACACGTCTCCCTGCCCTGTGGAAATGAGCAACCAATCTCGCCAGAAACAAAGAGATAGATGCGTGCACTGTGCAGTGATTGACTAGCACCCAGCCAATTAAACCCAAACTTTGAGAAGCCTGAACGCAAGGCCAAAAGCTTTGAATGTGCAATCAGGCCTGCCAAGGGGCTGTTAGATTTTTTTTAAAAATGCTCATTTTTATTCACATAGAATAAAACTTTTAATGCTATGTATATTTAACTCTTTTTTTTTTTTTTTAACTTTTGATTTCAAAGAATACATCGCAGGCTCAATCCTGGCCCTCTCGAGAGCCTTCGACCATTGTAGAACAGAGAAATACGACTCTTCAAATCTTCAACTACTGAAGAATGCACCTTTTGACGAGTGCCATCGGGCAAGTTACCCCTAAGACTCTTGGGAATGGCATCATTCAAGATGTTGTGTGAAAGCATGAAAGACTAGCATGTAAGATACATCTACAGTAAGACTAGGCCTCTGTCACGTAGCAAGCTTTTTAATACCCAGAGAACCTGTACTGAGGATAATCTCATCTCTCCTCTTCAGCCAACATCAGTCTGTCTTACCCTTGACCTTTTGTCCAGTCACCAAACTAAGTCCTACCTTGGAATGACAGGGTATTAACTTTTGACCTTGATTCTGCACGGTGTTATGCTGTGAAGTACGTGGTTCAAGGGTCACCATGCTGTACAGTAAATTTCTAGCACATATCTTCCTTTATTTACATTTTTTGAGAGAATACCTGCATCTTGGAGGGCAAAAACAAGATGCAGTGAAAATATTTCAAAGATATTATTTCATTTTTATTGACTGACTTGTTGGTTTCAGCATAGTAGAACATGGATATTCTAAACTATATATAGTGAGCTCCATAATCTTTGAGACAAATACTTTTTTTTCCCCTTGATTTGGCTTTGCACTCCATCGTTTTAGATTTGCAATCAAACAATTCACATGTGGTTACAGCGCAAATTCTCAGCTTTTGTTTAAGGGCATTTCTTTTACACGCTGGTTTCACCACGTAGAAATGACAGCGCTTTTTATACATAGCCCCCCCACCCGAACCCCTTCCACTTCAGGGCACCATAACATTTGGGACAAATGAATGTTATGTAAATGAACATAGTCATGTGTATCTTCTCTAGCGATGCTCTGCCAGGCCTGTAACTTCAGGTTTTGGGGTTTATGCACTGCAACCCTACTATAATATCCCTTCTTTATGAGGGGCGAAATAGCTCAGGAGGTAAGACCGATTGTCTGGCAGTCGGAGGGTTGCCGGTTCAAACCCCGCCCTGGGCATGTCGAAGTGTCCTTGAGCAAGACACCTAACCCCTAACTGCTCTGGCGAATGAGAGGCATCAATTGTAAAGCGCTTTGGATAAAAGCGCTATATAAATGCAGTCCATTTACCATTTAGTTGTTCTTGCTGACAGTCTGCTCACGTCCTGCACTGACATTCTCAGTGATCTGAGGAAGAGGTGCTCTTCAGTTTTCCCCTTAAATATCGCTCTAATGCATGAGCATCACGGTCATCGAATGTGCGCTTTCAACCACGATTCCCAACCCTATTAACTGATGTCATTTTGAGCAGTAGCCATTTGAGCAGTCTTTGTGACGGAAGCTCCTGCCATCCGTGCCCCAATAATGAACCCTCTTTGAAAGTCTCATAGATCCTTTCCTCTTGCCATCTTGATCCAAAATCGAGGTCAACCGAGCCAGCTCAGCATTTTTTCCATGCATTCGTAAATGTTTCTCCACATATTTATTCAAGTTTTTCCTCTAATTTGTCACCCGTCTGTGTGTGTGTGTATATATGTGTGTGTGTGACACACACACACATATACATACAAATGTATATTATATATATATATACACACAGGGTCCAATCGTCCAATTCTGGAGATCTACTGTCCCATAGGTTTTCATTTCGCCCCTAATTAGGCACACATGATTCTACTAATTAGCAGCTCAACGAGATCCGCAGCTGTTGAAAGAGGCGAGTTTTGTTTCGTTCGCATCCCAGCGCAACGATGTCTACACCACACAACCGTGGCTCCATCGACAGCTCCAGGAGCTCAGAACCAGGGCTCTATTTGAGTCAGGCCGGCAGGTACGCTAGGCGCGAAAGCGCAGTAAATTTGCCTTAAAAGCCTTCGTCTGACACAGAAACCGCCCTGAGGTGCGACAAACGGCTTTGAAATAAGGCAGAAATTTAGGGTTTCGGGACATTATAAGAAGGGCGACTCCGAGCTTCTCCGTGCTCAGAGCTCTTGGATCTCTCTCCTCCGCCGACTTTGCGGTCGATGCGCACACAAACGCTCGCGGAGGTATTCGCGTTCGTTCTCTGAGAGGGGTGCTCGTAACAATGGCGGGGGCTTATCTGTCCGAGCAGACGCGTATCGCAGACCCGCGACGCGATTCGCTCTCGTGTCCTCCCCCCCCCCCCTTTCTGCTGCGGAGGTGTAGGTGAGCGTCACTAATCTTCACCGCGGGACCGGCTCCAAGTCCCTCTCCTCCCCCCCCCCCCGTTTGACTTGGCGCACCTCCAGCCGGCCCCGGCGGCGTAACTGGACGCCTCGTGAATCCGCGCCGCTTGAACGTGGACGGAGATTTCCCCACCAGAGAACACTCGAAGAAAAAAGACTCCGGTTCAGCCCACCGTGCCTAGAGCTGCGTAAGGGAGATCTGCAGCTAAAAAAACCACTCGTGGGGGGGGTGGCCGGGCGTGGGCGGTTCCTCTGGTGAAGGCATCGTTCTGGAGCGCGGACGAGCTCCGCGGTCTCTGCAGCAGGGTTTAAGTCAGTTAGGCGGGTCCCCGTTTCGTTGCTCTCTAGCGACCCCCTACTGGTCGACTGGGAGCGCTGCGTCTGCTTGCCAAAGCCGCTCGTGAAAAGTCTTCCTCCGACTCCGGTCTGTGCGAGCTCGGCTGGGGGCCGGGGCGGGAAAATAAACAGGCCGGAGACATCGCAAATGTCTGCACTTTGCCAAATCGACAGCTAGAGGACTGGACAAACACGGCTGTAGATGGCTAATCGGAAATTCTAAAATAGGGTGGAAGCTGGATAAGCTTCTTTTTTTTTTAAATGTTTTATTTTTTATTTTATTTTTTTTACAAACTCTGGGAACTGGGCTGGGAACTGCAACCGTACAATGGAGTTTCACTGCCAGGCCCATGAACGGCTTTTTGAATCTTTCCTGGAGGAAGAAAAGGACGAACACCCACATGCTTGAAGACACCCCTCTTTTATGTTTTCAACGAAAAGGCCCCATCTGCAGATTGAAAACTGACAAGATTAGAAACCACGTAACAGTCTTTTTTCATTTATTTTTGCACTCTACAGTCATCGGTCGCTGAAAGATATGAATGCCATGTCATTACACTCAAGCCCCCCTTGGTCAGCAGTTGTTTTGTCGTCCGAGGTGTCGAAGGTAAGCGATGACGAGACAGCCGCCGGGTGTGAGGAGGGCTTGCGTCGATTTTTGATATAAAATGCTTTCGACCAGAAGAGGATGGGTTTCCCCCCCTTGAGCCTGGTTCCTTCCAAGGTTTCTTCCCATCCGCCACAGGGAGTATTTCCTTTCCACTGTTGCCTTAGGCTTGCTCCTGGTGGGGTTTAGGCCAGGGTTGTCTGTAAAGCGTATTGTGACAACTGCTGTAAAATACGCTATACAAATAAAATTTGATTGATTGACATCTCCGCAACGCGCGTTAGTTATGATCTTAGCGAGGCGGGAATCCAATTTGCATCCGTAAAAAAAACAATGACTCTTTTCTCACCGCTCTCGCAGGCGGCGAATCACGGTTCGGTGTTTTTTACTGCGATTGAGCTGCGCTGCAGCCCCGGTGGAGGCGACGCGCGATCGTTTTTCTCTCGGTCTGACGGCATCCGTTTCAGTCGCTCGGTAATCAGAACTGACAGGAGCGAGGGGGCGGAGGGTTACACCCGTAGATCTCACAACCTTTTAGGAGCGCTCGAGCTTTGTTCCCCTACGCGCTGTAGGCAAGCGTTCGGGTTTAAAAACGTTTCGGGCGTTTCACCTGTTGCATATCAAAGATAAATAACGGAGGACAGTCTCGTATTACCCTTATTGTATTACAGCCCATATACGCTCCTGAGACCTGACAAAAAAATTCATATTTTACTAATTTTGACATAATACTTGGATGACACATCATACTGAAGTGAAATTATCATCAAAAGCATTATTTAGGTTTCAGCGCAGTGGAACATATGGTTCTTGAGGTTAACACCAGAGACCCATGTCCCCTACAGGGGACAAAAATGAATTGCCAATTCTTAGGACGACACGTAGCCTGCTGTAATTTCAGACGGAACCGAGGAACGCCAAGGTCGTTACGAATAAGGGGATTGGCTGAAGCGGTCGGCGTCTGTGAGAAGGGTTCACCTCGTTCCCTTCTGTAGCGCCGTCCTCGGACGGTAACCAGGAGCGGCCCCAGAGGGGCGGGCTCTACTGTGCGCGTCCCCGCAAAAAGCGTGACGGTCGACAGCTGGAGAAGCCGCCCGTACTCGCTGACGCAAGCGGGCTCCTCCTCTGCTTTGCAGCTCCCCGAGCCGACGCATCCGCGCAATCCTCAGCGTAAACGTAAGGAGTCCCGAATGCGTTTGGAGTTTAAAACCCAGAGCGCAGGGGGCCTCCGGTGTGGCGCAGCCCGTAGGGCGCCTCCCAGGCGCTCGCCGCGAGCCGCGACGACGGCGGCGGTTCGAGTCCGACCGCCGACCTTTGTCGCACGTCTCTCCCTCTCTCTCCTCCTAGTTCTTCCTGTCTCTCTGCACTGTATGGTCTAATAAAGCTGATAAAGGCCCACAAAAAAAAAAAAAACCCCCGGAGCGCAATACAGTAGCAGAACTTCTTGCCTCGCACCAGCAACCCGTCTTCTTCCCCCGACTGAAACGGCAACCGTAGATAAAACCGGACACGTATGCATTTTTTTTTTTTCATACTCGCTATTTCTAGCCAAGAACACAGTTTTAGTTCACACAGTGAACACTATTCGGACCTAACGTCTGCAAAGCCGACTAGGCAGAAGAATAGGCCACAGCATTAGGACGAATACAAATTACCAAAAAGTGCTGAATTGAAACGGCAACCGTAGATAAAACCGGACACGTATGCATTTTTTTTTTCATACTCCCGAGAAATGATTTTACGACAAGGTTCGCACCCCCTTTTCTGCCGAAAGAAATACAGCCGTTCTGAGATCAGCCATTTCAAAGGAAGTGCCGGATGGAGGTAAATATTGCAGGCGTATGATATTACGCACGATCAAATCAAATTAAAGATTTGGGACAGAGTGTAGCACAGTGGGTAAGGAACTGGGCTTGTAACCGAAAGGTCGCAGGTTCGATTCCCGGGTAAGGACACTGCCGTCGTACCCTTGAGCAAGGTACTTGAAATTGCTTCAGTACATATCCATCTGTATAAATGGATACAATGTAAAATGCGATGTAAAAAAGTTGTGTAAGTCGCTCTGGATAAGAGCGTCTGCTAAATGCCTGTAATGTAATGTAAAGAATTTGGTGAAATACGGCAGTCGGCGACTACGCTTTCCTTCACCCACCCCCCAGAAGAAAAACGGGCAGTCTGCTCTCTCTCCATCTGTATTTTTTTCCCCCGTTCTATTCACACAGAGGGGGGAGAAAAAAAAAAGGCAGAGGTTTTTCAGGTAGAGGTGGGATCAGAGCAGAACCAGCCGCTGGCGTAAACACTCTGTGGTGTGGTCGAGCGGGTTCATTTATTTAGCCGTTAAGTGGTGGGTGTGATTTATGCTGGAGCACTTACGGTGGGCCAAGAGTACATTCTTGTTCAGGTCCACCGTTACCCCCCCAGGGGCCAGCACTGGATTACAGTATAAACCGGGAACAGGGAAACAGGGAATCCAAACGATGGTGGCACGGGGGGGTTGGGTTGGGGGGAGCGGGGGGGCGGAGGGGGGTTGTTTATGGGTAGAGACTTGAGAGTTTGTCCCTACAGACTATTTTCTCCAAGCAGATTGTTTTTTTGCTTCCATTATCTTGGAGATTGCGGGAAGGCCGTTCTGCGTGCGGTAATGAGAGGAACGGAGCCCGTCGTCCTCTCTCTCCGTGATGTGATTCGTTAAGAGAAGGTGACGCTCGCCGAGCCCCGTCTACCTCGCGCCGGAGGCGGAAAAAAAAAACCGCCCTGAACGGAGAGGAGACGCGGCGAGAACCGGAGCGTCCGTTCGTCCTCTCGGCCGGGAGCGGCGGAGGTGTAACCGCGCGTCTCCCCGGGAGACGAACGGGTCGGCTGCTGCTCCTCCCCCCACCCCGCGTGACCGACCGCTGCACCAGACGGCTCCGCTTTGGGGGGGGGGGGGCGTTCGCACGTGCTCATTAATGCAGATTTTTCGGAAAATAAACACGCTATATATTTCCATCCCCACGTGGCTAGCTTGGCACTTTCGCCCGCTCTTAAAATAAACTTTTCCCCCCAGATCCGGCTCGTTAAAAAAACCAAAACCCCCGGCTTCCACTGCGGACGTGTGGGAACGCGCGCCTCATCGGCGAACGGATTGCGCGCCGGCATACTAAACTGCGGATTACTCCCGTGTAATCTGGGATGTTCGCTCGATAATGCTATGGGCACAGATGGGTAATACTGGCCTGAGATGCCATTTACAGCTGGCAGGAAATGGGCCGGCGGTTCGGACGGAGATATTTATTTGGCGGAAACGGAGCTGAAGCGGCCAGATGTCTCAACGTTCGGTCCTGACGGAAGTACTCTGGCCGCGGCGAATCGCCGGAAACGCCTAATCGGTTTGTTCTCGCAAAAGTGTCAACGGTGAAATACACAACGGTGAGCTTGCCAGGAGTCTTATTGTATTTAAAAGTCAGGTGAGAGGACTAACCCGCGTGATTCGATCAGTTAAATACAACAAACGGGCCATTATGTGCGGCTAATTAGGAATCATTCAAATGGAAAAAAAACAGGAAGCAGTGTGACGGAACAACAGACTGAATGGTTCACAATAGCGAATTAAGCCAGCATTATAATAGCAAAACACTTTTTTCACGTTATGCTTTAACCCTATCCCCCCCCCCGCCCCCCGCCTAGTTAGGAGAGCTCAGCAGCGCTGCCGCAATCTCTTCCGTCGCCGCTCTCACCCGAAACACGCCGTGCGGCGGCCGCCAGCCGCCACTTAATATCACACCGCGAGCGGCAAGCCGGGCTCACACAAACCTGAGCTGGAGGAAGACAGCGTGTTTGTGAATTTTTAAAAAAAAGCTTACTTTTTTTTTGGCTGGACCGCAACAGCGGGGGCCAGCCCTACAAACGCGAATGTCTGTGACTGAGTGACTGAGTGATGAAGTTACACCATTGGTCGGCCGAGTGATGACGTTACACCATTGGTCGGCCAGACCACGTGCGTTAGGTCCAGCCGTATACTAGGTATTGACCTGGTCTTGTTTCTTGTTATTTGCGATTAAGCAGGCTGAGGGCCTTTGACTAAAAACACAACAAAGCAATGTACTATGGGATTGCTGGCTCTCTGGGTTCCTAGTACTCCTATTCGTAGTTCTCTTGGTATTCAGGGGCGTGGTTTCAACGGTTTATTAGCATTAATATATTTGCATACGATCGAATGCTTCGGTTTAAAAACCAAGTCAGTGACCTATAAAATCAAAATACAGATACAATACACCTACAAAAAAAACACCCAACCGCCCTGACGAAAAATTCCCAATCCGGACGCCCGATCTTATTAAATCGCCGGAGCCGAGGGCTGCGACCCACGCCGTGGATTCGGGAGGGCGCCGAGCGGCGCGTGCGTTCCCTCGGAAGCTCGTGATGTCAGCACCCCTCCTCATCACACCCCTCACACTCACAAGGAAGACTTGCGCAGCAACAGGGCTTCGCAGTTTCCGCGCACATCGAAATTAACACTTGCTTTAAATACTGCTTGAGATGCAGTTTCAGACTTGATTTCACCGCTGAAATAATTGCAAAGATGCTGAAATGCATTTGAAGTAGGTTACCGAAGGAAAATGTAAATTTATACATAGGTCGATATATTAAAGCTGACAGTCTGCGCTTTAAGATCATCATTTTATTTCAATCCAATACAACAGAAAATATTGTGGAGGCAATAAGAATAATAATTTCCCCCCTTCCTGATTTCCTCTAAATGATACACGATGTATTCAAATATTTATCTTTTTTATTTTCCCCTAAACTCACCTATGCCTTTTCCCAAGCCCCACCCCCAAACCTCCACCCCCTAACCCCACCCACGTACCTCTCCCCTACCCTCATCCCCAAACCTCCGCCCAACCCCACTCACATACCTCTCCCCTAACCTCATCCCCAAACCTCCACCCCTAACCCCACCCAAATACCTCTCCCTAACCTCATCCCAAAACCTCCACCCCTAAACCCCACCCACATATTTCTCTAAACCTCAACCCCAAACCCACCCTAAACCCCACCCACATACTTCTCTCTAAACCTCATCCCCAAACCTCCACCCCTAACCCCACCCACATACCTCTCCCCAAACCCTATCCCCAAACCCCACCCAAATACCTCTCCCCTAACCTCAACCCCAAACCTCCGCTCCCTAACCCGACCCACATACCTCTCCCCAAACCTCCACCCCTAACCCCACCCAAATACCTCTCCCCAAACCTCATACCCAAACCTCCACCCCTAACCCCACCCACATACTCTCCCCAAACCTCATCCCCAAACCTCCGCCCAACCACACTCACATACCTCAACCTCAAACCTCCACCCCTAACCCCACCCACGTACCTCTCCCTTAACCTCATCCCCAAACCTCCACCCCTAACCCCACCCACATACCTCTCCCAAACCTCATCCCCAAACCTCACCTAACCCCACCCAATACCTCTCCCCAAACCTCCACCCCTAACCCCACCCACATACCTCTCCCTAACCTCATCCCCAAACCTCCGCCCCAACCCCACTCACATATCTCTCCCTCCAAACCTCCACCCCTAAACCCCACCCACATACTTCTCTCTAAACCTCATCTCAGCAGAATGCATTAAGACCCAACAAAAAGCACAACTGAAGGAGACAAACACAGGCGCACACAGAACAAGGGAGGGGGTAATTCCACACTTATGACACCTGCACAGGGGGGTTCACATAATTAGGATCAGCGAGATACAAGCGGTTCCCAAATGTGTCCGGGATGCCAAATGTGTCCGGATGCTAAATTAAATGGCGCGCAATCGGGTTTTCAGAGATGATGTCCAAACATCATGTTCAGTCACAAGGCCCAGCCAGTAACCCTCAGTGATTTTATGTTTGTCCATCAGGATTACAGTACGTTTCTATCGACAACCTTTAAGATAAAAACAATAACATTTCGCTGGGCCAGACAGGTCTCCCCTATCGGACACAGAGACAAACCAAGTGGCACATTTTGGTTAAGCGCCTGAACCAGTTTAGAGGTTACAGCTCTCGAGAAATCACACACCAAGGCCGCCCCCCATACGCTGTAGAATGGAAATAATTCCCAGACACATCGTTAGCGTGACATGAGCAAGCGTCAGTGCCTTCATAGCCCATAAGGAACACTATTCTTTTAGTGAAATTAATCTTGTGTAAAACCTTGAATTGTATTGCATGTGATGCATGTAATATTATCATCAGGCATGGTTGCCCAGGATACCTGGTTTTGTGTGCACCAAAATCCATTTCTCAGCTCGAACACATTTAGTTCTGCCCTGTGCTACCAGCAGATTATATATTTTTTTGACAGCGCTTATTCGGAGGTGGATGCTCCCGGAAAATTCCCAAATACTGCCAATTGTTTCTGAGCAAATTAATATGCATGTTGATCTTTAGATGTTGAAAATAATTGTGGGATTTGGCACTTAATTCTGGGAAAAATTAATAGAAAATTGTTGTGGTACATGTGTAATTCCTTTGCTTTCCCAAAAGGAAAAAAAGAAAGATTTTTTTATAGATAGCAAAGCCTGGCTTTGGCCAAGCTGAGTGTAAATGCCAGCTATTAAGAGACTTGTTCAAAGATTGCCATCCTACAACAGTAGCGCATATTAAAGGATTATTGTAGCAGTCCTTTAAGTCTCTGAGGTATGTGGGAGTTAAATTTTTTTATTTTATTTTTTTATATATTCTGCCTGTTAAATGTTAGTCCAAGAGTCGGGACCATGATTTGATTCCGCCCATTTGTTCAAACAAAGAAGTTTGCTTTGCAAAGAAATGATTACAAAAGTTTGGTGCCCACAGCCTTTTAAGAGATCTACATGTCTGGAGTGCTGCTGAACTCAACCTGACTTTTTTTTTCTTTTTCCAGTGAAATCTGTTGATTACTTTATCCAGAATAGATAGAAGCACTTTGAAGCGGGTTAAACTGGGGTCACGACGAAAACGACGCAGTACGTTACCCTAGGCGACGTATTCGTTTTAATTAACAATACCCTTCCCGTTAATGAGAACGGGAGGCTGTCCCATCTTACCGCGTCCTCCCGTGCTGCCTTCAGAAGCGGATTCCAATGAAGTTCACGCGAATTGTTCAACGGCACTGACGGCGCTTGCGTTTGATGTTCACTGATGACCGTGCAGAATCTCCGATTAGCTCCGGTTTCCAGCACACGCCCAGGATAAATTGAATCGGTTAAATGACATCCAAAATGGCGGAAAAGGGACGCCGAGGAGTTTTTGGTTTTTTTTTTTAATCGTAAAGTAATCTATCGCCGGCACGCAAGCTGATTTTACGCCCCCCGTCCCACCCGCTGTGATACCCGCGACGCCGTCGATTTTCAAAATTGCTGCCGCGAGGGGGTTCTGTGAACGCTACGTAAAAGGGAGGCGGAGTGGGCGGAGTTTCCTTTGTGTGACTGGAACAGACTTGACTGATGTTCCTTTGATCACCGCCATTGCTATAAAAACCGGTGATCAAAGGAATATCAGTCAAGTCTGTTCCGGTAGCACAATGTAGCTGAACAAACGAAGCAGCATAATGCAGCTAAACTAATCATCAGGTCCCAATGTAGCTAAACAAAGTATCGCAATGTAGCTAAACAAAGTAGAATTTATTCTTACTTATATTTTCATTGGATTTTATCAGTTGAAATTGTATTTAAAACAGGTGAAAGAAATTACATTTTACCAAATCATTTATACAGAAATTACAAGTTTTTTTAAGTTTTTTTTTTTTTTTATATCAGAGCTGAATTTTTGCCCATTTGACCACCCAAGACCCGGCAAAAAAAATGTAAATACATAAATGTCTGAAATTTTGAAACATTGCAGTGAAAATATTTTCAAAAATGTCAGGGCTCAACATCGTCGTCGTTTTTACAAGGAGCACACCAATGCTACCCGATTAGAGGTTGCGCTCCGAAATTATTCTTTTTAGTTAGCACCCATCAATTTTAAGGAGCAAATGTAGCGCAAATGGGAGCACGGTGAGCCTTGAATATTATTTATCGCGTTTTTATTGAATTGCAGTGTACGTTTCAGCAATGGTTCTTGATACCGGAGAATCGTGTCCCCTACAGGGGACAACAATGAATTGATGGGAGATTATTTCAGAGCTCTTCCTCCTTCTCTCCTCCGTTTGGCATTGGGAGCTCCTCCTGCACTTCGCATAGCCTCCCTGTTCCTCCCCCCCTCCCCCTCCCGTCTCTGTCCCACCTCAGAACAGAGTCACTTCTGCATTGACATTCAGTCTGCTATTAGAGGATTTTATTGTGTGTGTGTGTGTGTGTGTGTGTGCGTCTGTCTGTGAGTGTGTGTGCGTGTTTGTGTGTATGTGAGAGTAAGTGTGTGTGTAAGTGTGCGTGTGCGCGCGTCCGTCTGTGAGTGCGTGTGTGTATTTGAAAGTGTGTGTGTAAGTGTGCGTGTGCGTGCGTCCGTCTGTGAGTGCGTGTGTGTATTTGAAAGTGTGTGTGTGTGTGTGTGCGCGTGTGTGTATGAGAGTGTGTGAGTGTGCGTGTGTGCGTGTATGTGAGTGTGTGTGTGAGTGTGTGTGTGTGAGTGCATGTTTGTGTGTACGTGCCGTGCTGTGTGTGTGTGTGTGTGTGTGTGTGTGTGTGCATGCGTGTGTACGTGCGTGCGTGTGCGTTTGTTTTCTTAAAATGACTACGCAAAAAACGTATAATTATGAGCAGTCCTCCTGGGGTCGTATTCAGTGTCTTCACAGCTGTGGAGTTGCGGAAGCCGGACGTGTTCCTAAACTGTAAAAGCGCGGTTTCCTGTGGTGCTTTCCCACCCTTCACTGTGACGGGGGGGAGGAGTTCTCCAGTGACGTAATCGCTTGACCAGACCTGGGCTGAACCCCTTGCACCGCAGAGCAGCAAGAAATGGCAACTGGCGTTTGCATCAGATAAGTGAAATGTAAATGGTAAATGGACTGCATTTATACAAATGGTAAATGGACTGCATTTATATAGCGCTTTTATCCAAAGCGCTTTACAATTGATGCCTCTCATTCGCCAGAGCAGTTAGGGGTTAGGGGTTAGGTGTCTTGCTCAAGGACACTTCGACATGCCCAGGGCGGGGTTTGAACCGGCAACCCTCCGACTGCCAGACAATCGGTCTTACCTCCTGAGCTACGTCGCCCCCTGTAGCGCTTTTATCCAAAGCGCTGTACAATCGATGCCTCTCATTCGCCAGAGCAGTTAGGGGTTAGGTGTCTTGCTCAAGGACACTTCAAGACGCCCAGGCCGGGGTTTGAACCGGCAACCCTCCGACTGCCAGACAATCGCTCTTACCTCCTGAGCCATGTCGCCATGTCGCCCCAGATGTGCATAGTATCGCTCAACCACAAGGCATTTTGTATCAGTTTGTTGTAAAATGATATAGCCATTCAGTAACTGCAGCGCTCTCCAGAAATGTTGACACCTTCGGTAATGAAGGGGGGGAAAAAAAAGCATACGAAAACTCGTTTATCAGTTTGATCTCGCACTCAAAATATGAGATAAAGCACAACTTTAATTGAGGTTTAATTGTTTAATGAAAAAAAAAATCGCGAAATACATCTTTTTCTCAAAAAACAGGAGTGTCAAAAAAAATTTTTTCACCTAGGGCAGGGGTGCACAACTCCCGGTTTTTGTTCCAAGCAATTGCCTTCATTTTAGCTTTTTAAACAAAGCTCTAAAAGTATGCTGGTTCACCCAACTACTAGAGCTCAGTAAAATCTTTAGGATGCACTTGCAGTCTGCGGCTGTAGCTGGTGCTTTTTCACATGCAAGAGATTTGATTGAGCTAATTAAAATAATTAAAGCAGAAGTTGGCAAAAAATAATTAAGCAGACGTTGGCAAAAATCCCAAAACAGATCGGCCCTTGTTGTACACCCCTGACCTAGGGCCTCGGACAGTTAAAAGCCGGCCCAGCAGCCAATCATAAAGCCGCACACGTGAACCTCAGCCTTTGCACGGCCTACTGGCCTAGCTCCCAACGAGCTGATTGGTACCTTGCATGGCAGCCTTTCACCGTTGGTGTGTGAGTGTGAATGGGAGGCATCAGTTGTAAAAGTGCTGTGGATAAAAGCGCTATATAAATGCAGTCCATTTACCATTTACCATTCTAGATATACACTCACCGGCCACTTCATTAGGTACACCTGTTCAACTGCAAACTGCACCCGTTAACGCAAATATCTACCCAGCCCATCACGTGACAGCAACTCAATGCATTTAGGCATGTAGACATGGTCAAGACGATCTGCTGAAGTTCAAACCAAGCATTAGAAAGGGGAAGAAATGTGATTTAAGTGACTTTGAACCTGGCATGGTTAATGGTGCCAGACGGGCTCGTTTGAGTATTCCAGAAACCGCTGATCTACTGGGATTTTCACGCACAACCATCTCTAGGGTTTACGGAGAATGGCCCGAAAAAGAGAAAATATCCAGTGAGCGGCAGTTCTCTGGGTGAAAATGCCTTGTTGATGGCAGAGGTCAGAGGAGAATGGCCAGACTAATAGAAAGGCAACAGTAACTCAAATAACCACTCGTTACAACCGAGGCATGCAGAAGAGCATCTCTGAACGCACACCACGTCAAACCTTGAAGCAGATGGGCTACAGCAGCAGAAGACCACACTGGGTGCCACTCCTGTCACCTAATGAAGTGGCCAGTGAGTGTATATTGACTTAAGTTTATTTGAAGTGTTTACAGACGCATAGTTAAAATTTCAAATATTTTAATTGCATTACTGATTTTTTCCCCCCTTTTACTCACTGTTTTTATTCCCTTAGAACACTAATGATCCTGCATCATAATTGGCCAAAATGGATCATTAACCGTTATCCTAAAACCCAGCGGTTTTATCCCCTGCAGGCGACATCTTGATAAGGCTTTAAATATCATTACATTACAGGCATTTAGCAGACGCTCTTATCCAGAGCGACTTACACAACTTTTACATAGCATTTTACATTGTATCCATTTATACAGCTGGATATATACTGAAGCAATTTCGGTTAAGGACCTAGCTCAAGGGTACAACGGCAGTGTCCTACCCGGGAATCGAACCTGCAACCTTTCGGTTACAAGCCCAGTTCCTTACCCACTGTGCTACACTCCATCCTATATCATGAACCATATTTTCTACTATGCTGAAGCCAACACTACAAGACTGTATGAAAATATTTTCACTGCAACATGTTTTATCTATTCATTTGCAGATTACGATGTGGGACTATTAGTCGGCTAGATTATTAGTGCCACCGGTTTGCAAGTAAGCAAGCGGCTCGCAGGGCCATGAGGCAGCACTGCAGTCAATTAACTCAGGACTGGAACTCCTTACTCTCCAGCCTGCCGTCAATTAAATGCCAGATTAAAGTTCACCAGCAACCACACAGACCTGCACAGGGGGGGAAAAGCGAGGAGGGTGTTGCGAGGGAGTATTGAAAAGTTTTGTTTTTTCGGTGTGGGAACAGCAAACTGTTAATGGACTGGCGTAAGTGTTTTGACCCTGGACTGTTTGTTATCTGACTCTTGTGTCACAGGACATTTTGGCTCTGCGGTCGGGGGAAAATGGCTTAGCTGGCCAAACTTATTAAGAGAAGGTGGACACCGGGAAAGGTCATCTCCAGACTGGAGACAGGACTTAGTTAATTATCTTTTGTTTTGTTTTCTGTTCATTATCTCCTGTTCCCCCTGTTCAGACTTGACTTTATCCATCCATCCGTCCATTATCTATACCCGGCTTATTCCTGATCAGGGTCGCGGAGGTGCCGAAGCCTGTCCCAGCTTGCATCGGGCAAGAGGCAGGAATGCACCCTGGACAGGTCGCCAAACCATCGCAGGGTGACTTCACTTAATAAACATCTGTAATTATTTGTTTGTGGTGGGTCTTGTATTTTATTGCCCAAGCCACACAACACCCCTCCCCTGGTCCTCCTACTGCACGTACCGGCAGACAGTAAATCAACACCATCACGGAGGCCATATTTCCAAAGCAGACAGCTTTGTGTGCGTTATCTACACCGAAAGGCATCATTCTTAAAAAAATCATCAATTTACTGACCGGTTGCAATCAGTAAATCTCGCCTTGGCATTTAAAGAAATTGAACCGTCAAGAGGAGCAATGTCTGACGTAATTAATGCAGAGTACATAAAATATTTTGTTTTATTCAGTTGTAGCTACGCTGGCATTTACATATTCTTCCGCATGTCAGATTCCTGCTCCAGATTATCGAAGCATGCTGACGAAAATACTGTTTGGTTATTTTACAATTTCTTTATATGCTCCCTATCGTTAAATGCAACAGGCAGCATTTAAAAACAGGCCAAAAATTTCAGTATTCCATTTAAGGTTTTAATGCATGAAAGGGAACGCTGGGACACTGCTTCCTGTGGACAGAGAACCGGCGGTTGCAGAAACAGCCGCGAACAAACGGGAGAGCCAAACAAATTCATCTTTCCTGACGGAACGCAGACGAAAGCTCCAGCCCCTCAAAACAGACGGTAAAATCCCAGCGCTGCCGCGGGACCGTGGACAGATTCAGTCCCAGCTCACAGGCACGGTAGCGGTAGCAGTAGCAGCAGCTGTTGGCTTCAGGCCCGGGCAGCGAGAGAGCGTTTCTCCGCACGCGAGACCGCCGTTTCGTAACCCGCGGACCCCTCCCTTCTGCCCTTTCCGATAGCGCCGCCTTCTGCTGTCCTCGCGTTCTTGCGTTCGCGGTTCGTTTCGCCGAGTTCGCCGCACGAACGAAAGGCCGATCGGCAGAGTGGTTTTCTGTGGCTGTCCAGCCTGGTCGGTTCGACCACGTGACGCCGCGGCAACCCCAGCACTGCGCCAGAACACCTGTCACTGAGCACCGAGAAGATGAACCGGAAAATAAAAGCCGTTTTTAGACTGCAGGCTTCTCTTTCTTTTACTATTTTTTTCCGACAACGGTTGTTATAAACAAACACTTGGCACAATTCATATGGACGAATCTGATGCTAAATTAATTGAAATTGTTGTGGGCCTCAGTAAGAGCAGCTGCTGCATGTGTAGAAGGCCGAGATAATGGGGACCCACGCAAGTGCATTTGGACCGGCCAGTCCCAAACAAATGTAACTAACGAATCTGCAACAAATCCTAACAAAGCTAAGCAAACCTAACAAAAGCACAAGACACTGGAGACTCGTGCAGGTCCCTGCACCTGGTTTTCATTTGAAGATCACCTGACCTGTAGAGGAGAAGCCAACAACTGTGAATCTTTTACACGGGCAAGGTTGCATTTATAATTTGGGGGAGACACACCGCTGGACCACCTGGGTCCCCTGTAGTCGAGCACCAAGTCTCGCTAGCATGCTAGCTAGTCTCGGGACCAATTAATGGGAAAAATATTGGGGCTGACACATTTCCCCATCTCCCCCAAACCTAGGCGTATGGCTCATATCCATGTTGTTTCAGTCGCGCAGACAGATGTAGCAGGGAGAGGCACTTTCCGTTTAAGGTATTAGCCTAGCTTTCGCCCCACTAATCAGTGTCAGTCAGGTGACTCGCGCCACGTCCTATTAGCTTGCTTACGTTGCTTTATAAGCCATTTGATTCATAGTCCATTCTCAGTTCTGATTCTCTGCTTATGAGCTACAGTAAAACAGCCATGAACGTGTGGGTGTGCGGCAGCTGCAATGGATTCACTGCAACGTGACAACGCACATCTGCTCTGTGCATATTTCAACGTTGGCTCTGAACGCATTTATTCTCGTCGTTCAAGTTGAATGTTGGCATCGAGTAAAAAATCGCCAGGATCTGTTGTATGGGTACTGAACCACAGCCGAGGTGCCCTCTCCTGCCAGGCCATTGCAGCTGGCCCCAGACCGCTGCTGCCCACCTGGGTCAGCAGCCTGCCCAAATCTGCAAATGCCACCCCGCTCGCAGGCACGCTGCCCGGATTCAGATCAGACCTCTCGCTCAGGCTGGCGCGCCAAGCTGCGAGTGGCACCGCCCCCCTTCCTGTCCGCAGACGACGGTTACGCCACACGCTCTAGCCAGCCCCTCTCTGTTCGGCAGACAATTTTTTTGTAAGCAACAACGTTGTTTGACACGCCTACTCAGCCAATGAGTGCAATACAAACAGCCACAAAGGGGAGAAAAACATTTGCGCACCACATACGCTGCGTGGACGCAGGCAACTACCTGGACCCTACTCAAATGAATGAGACTCGCACTAAAAAGCCCGGACTACGGATAACGTCTACAATTAAATTGCAATCGCTCAAACGTAATCGTTATTGAGAGCTGTAACGTTACAATTCATCAGCATGGAAACAACAGCTGTACTCAAGTCATCAGTGTAGAATTATAACGTTATGCTTGTGTCAATGTATTTAGTATGCTGTATCAATATTTGTTTGTTCTTGTGAAAACATCTCTCTTTTCAAAACGTCCAAAAAGTCTCTCAGACGGCAGCCGTGCTCGCTCCCATGGGGGCACGCACGTCATGCATCAAGCATAATGATTGGCTGGAAAGACGCGACCTGTGTTTTCAAATTACTTGTTCATTATCTCAATTCGTATAGGCTATGTGAAAAGGCAAACCGGATCCTGAATCAGCAGCCAGAGAATTTTGTAAATTCATGCACTTTTTTTGTGAAATGGTGAAATTATTGTACATTTGGGCACTTTATGGCATTATTGATCGAACATCGTACAGAGGGTGAAATTAGGGTACAAATACGATCGTTATCGTACACCTGGCAACGCTGGCGTCAATGAGGACGAGATTTCATCAAATCGTTGACACTTACGGCCATGACTCAATGGCAGGACCGCCTTTCCTCAGACTAAAAGCTCCATTTCACTCACCCGTTTTCAAGAATGCTAAATTCACCTCAGCGCTCCTTGTAGCATAGGAACATATCAGTGGGATATCAACACGACGTTCTACCATCCAGGTAACGTAATGAAAACTGAAGGCTTTTAATGGATTTGTTTTGTGTCATTTTGTTTTTTTGTCAAAAGCTTTTTTTTTTTGGGGGGGGTAGGGGGGATGAGGGTTCATTCGGTTGCATAAAAAGGAGAAGGACAAGATCAACTACACTTGCATTACAAGGTTTCCATTTACTTCCCGCAAGCTATTCTGTTAACAGATCTCACAGGTACACAATATTATGCAGGTATGAGCAGACATTTGTCGTTGTGTGTGTTTTCCTATCTTATGAAATTCACAGTTATTAAAGCAATAATTATTACAGCTCACTACGAAGCTGTGAGAAAACTGCCATCGGCCCTAATTACAATGTGCATGGAAGAGCGGATGTTGGCTAATGATGGGGAAGCACTAAACTTGTTTTCTAATGACAATGTGCAGGGAAGAGCGGGTGATGGCTAACATTACATTTATTTCGCAGACGCTTTTACCCAAAGCGACGTACAAAAAGTGCATTTCATGGTCATAGACAACTACTAAACACAGGTTCAGTAAGATACAATATTTATTTTGTACAGCTATTTCTAGCCAAGAACACAGTTTAGACAATGTGCATGGAAGAGCAGATGATAGCTAATGATGGGGAGGCGCTAAGCTTGTTTTCTAATGACAATGTGCACAGAAGAGGGGGTGATAGCTAATGATGGGGAGGCGCTAAGCTTGTTTTCTAATGACAATGTGCACAGAAGAGCAGATGATAGCTAATGATGGGGAGGCGCTAAGCTTGTTTTCTAATGACAATGTGCACAGAAGAGGGGGTGATGGCTAACGATGGGAAGGCGCTAAGTGTGTTTTCTAATGACAATTCGGCGCCGCATTCTAAACTGTTCCCGCGAGCGCCGCGAGTCTGCGCTCCGGTCCCCTCGCAGGTTCAGAATTAGGGCGACGGATAATCCGTTCGCGACACCGTCGAGGCGGACGCAAAAATCCAGCCTCGGCCTGCTTTTGGAAAGGCGAAACCGGAACGCCGGCGTTTTCCGCGCAATTAAGTTTCCCCCGCTCCGAATGCGGCGGCTTAGCAGCGAGGGGAAGACAACGAGAGGAATCGTTTTCCGAATCGCTGCCTCGAAGCGTTTGCTTGGTTAGATCTTGAGAAAACGCAGATCACGAGGGCAGGGCTGCTGTGATTAAAAGTGATGAAATGAAGGATTCGCATTCCATTTCCCCGAGGTTACGCTGCCTCGCTCGCAATAACAAGAATAATAAACAGCCGTTTTGTGAACAACTAGAGCATGCATCATGTGGAACTAAAATCAAAAACAATACCATGAGGGACACAATTTTTACGACTGCTACTGCGACTGCTACTGCTACTGCTACTGCTACTGCTACTGCTACTACTACTGCTGCTACTACTACTGCTACTACTACTGCTACTACTACTGCTACTACTACTGCTACTACTGCTGCTACTACTACTACTGCTACTACTACTACTGCTACTACTACTGCTGCTGCTACTACTACTGCTGCTGCTACTGCTGCTGCTACTGCTACTGCTACTACTACTGCTGCTGCTGCTGCTACTGCTACTACTACTACTGCTGCTACACTACTACTACTGCTGCTGCTACTACTACTGCTGCTACTGCTACTGCTACTGCTACTGCTACTGCTACTGCTACTGCTGCTACTACTACTGCTGCTGCTGCTGCTGCTACTGCTACTACTACTACTACTACTACTACTACTAGTACTACTACTTTTATTATTATTTGCATAGCACATTTCCAGAGCTCTTAACAAGGTTAAACAACATGAGACCGTATTTACCCAAGGTAAAACACAGGAGAGTAATGCAGTAGAGAGTACAGACAAAACACACAAGCATACTGATGTAAGCATTCGCGGAAACTAAATGTATCCTGAACAACTGGGTCTTAAAGTTGGGACTTAAAAACTGCAACATCCTCTGCTTCCCTGGTTTTGGAAGACCGTTCCATGGAGGGGGTGCGTTTTCCGAGGAACCGCACCTGTGTGGAAGCTCCGACTTTCAACAAACTTAGTACCCCACATGTACGCGAGCGTGCCCTTCATTTTGGCAGTCGCCTGCACGCGTAACGACTTTGTGGCGGCTCTGCGTGGGAATTCCAATCGGCCCGCGAGCCGAATTCATTCCGCACGAGAACGCGGGCTTTCGTTTTTTTGGCGTCTGCAGCGTAAGCGGATGGAAGAGCGGGGTGGGGGGGTGGGGGGGGGGGGGCAAGGAACTGTGCGGTAAACCGGAGGCCGCTGCTAACCAGGCTAGGCTAGCCGCGAATTCGGAGAACGCGAGGCGATGCGGACGGACGCGAGGCTGAACAAATGGGGAAGGCCGCGGGGCGGAGTGTAGCACAGTGGGTAAGGAGTTGGTCTTGTAACCGAAAGGTCGCAGGTTCGATTCCCGCGTAGGACACTGCCGTTGTACCCTTGAGCAAGGTACTTAACCGAAATTGCTTCAGTATATATCCAGCTGTATAAATGGATAATGTAAAATGCCATGTAAAAGTTGTGTAAGTCGCACTGGATAAGAGCGTCTGCTAAATGCCTGTAATGTAATGTAATGTGGGCGGCGAGGGTTTTGACGGTCTCTCTCTCGTGGCCGGGAGAACGGGAAGCCCTTAAACGACCCCGGCGCCCTAACCCAACCCCTTAACCCATTTCATTAAACGCTTAATTTATACAACGCTCGTCACACACGGACCCTCAGAGCGCTTTCCATTAAAGGGCAAGACACGGAACGGCACCTGAGTCATCACCTGATATAAAGGCATAACTGACATAAAAAGTTATGAGAAAAGACTTAAGATACCCTTTTATCTCTTCGGGTTTCATAACAGGAGGCCGTAAAGGTGGATTTGACTGGAAGTTTTTAACTTCACCGCAATGCTGCAGAATGAGATTTTCATATCGTCTCTCTACTGCTGCGAACTGGATATTTGGACATCCCATGTGAATTGGGAGCAAAAGAAAAATCCCCCCGACGTCTGAGATTTGCCTGAAATTTTCCTTCAAAGAAACTTCCGCTGGAGGAATAATGGTGTCATTTTTTATTTTTGCTTAGCCTCTGACATGTTCAATAAACTATATTGTACAAATATAAACATTCTGACTGTAATTCATAGCGTGTGAGGGGGATGGAACTCAACATTTCAAAATAGGCATCATCCATCATTCGCAAAATTTCAGGGCAATCTCAGGTTTCAAGGAAATTTGTTAGTATTGGATCCACAAAGAAGTTGCTTGACAAGCTTATAGAGGGCAATAAAACATTCATAGGTCACATGACACAAAACAAGTCGACCAAAACCGCACACACACTTTCCAAGCCAAAACACACACACAGTTGGCCCCATATTGGCTCTGTACTTCAATTATTTGTAATCAAACAATTCAAATGTGGTTAAGGTACAGATTCTCAGCTTTCATTAAAGGGTATTTCTATACATTCTGATTTCACCATGTTGAAATTACAGCACATTTTACACAAAGCCCCATCATTTCAGGACACCATAATGTTTGGGACAAATGGCTTAGCCTGATGTGATCTAATTGCTGCTAAGTGCAGGTTTCACTTTTTCTTCACAAGTGTGACAAGTTAGTTTCAGCAACCCAAATTTTATCTGCTAGTCAAACTTGAGGACACATCTTCATACACACCATCAAGTCTTATTTATGTAAAACTTGGTAACCGTGACAAATATATGTACCCGATATGTACTCTGACATTCAATATGATACGATATGATCCAACAGATTTTATCAAAGGCCTCTGATCCTGTAAATGCTTTTAAAACTTGAGACAGCAGTACTTTCAGAAAGCTAGTAAATACAACAGAATGTGCAACATGAAAGAACTATAAAAACACTGCACAATAAAACAAAACACTAAAAACTATGCAGTGACCCAGGAGAACACACACAGCAAATACATTTATTCTTTATTAATTTATTCAGGTAAAGTGTTAATTTTATTCAGTTTACAGCTTAAGGTGACTGCACAAAATTTGTATAAATCAGGTCTCCGTAAGTAGAGTAATCTCACTCAAAGAAGAGAGGGTCCTTTTGAAAACACCAGATTTGCATTTAAACACTCACCTGGCATTTTCAAAATGAGCAAATTTATCTTTGTAGTCGTCTTCAAACAAAGGCCGACACCGCGCTTTTGAAATCCCACTTTTTTTTAAAATCCCAAAACTGCCATGAACGAGTGACCTTACTGAAAGTGCAGCACTGCCTGTGTATTCCAACTTTTTTTTAACAGGGAAAGGGGTAGAGCTAAGGGGGTTTAACAGGAAAAGGGGTGGAGCAAGGGTAGGAAGGGTAGAAGGTTAAGGGGAAAGGGTGGAAGGGTGGAAAGGGTGGACTAAGGGTAGGGAAAGGGGTGGAGCAAAGGGTAGGGGGGGGTAAGGGGTAGAAGGGACAAAGGGGTTGAGTGAGCAAGGTTAGAGAAGGGAGCAGGTAAGGGGAAGGTGGCAAGGGTTAAGGGGGGGTGAGAAAGGGTGTAAGGGAAAGGGTGGAGTAAGGGGTTTAACAGGAAGGTGGAGCAAGGGGTTAAGGGAAAGGGTGGAGCAAAGGGGTTTAAGGGAAAGGGGTGGAGCTAAAGGGTTTAAGGAAAGGTGAGAAAGGGTTAAGGGGAAAGGGTGGAGCTAAGGGGTTAAGGGGGAAAGGTGTGGAGCAAAGGGGTTAAGAGGGAAAAGGGTGGAGCTAAGGGGGTTTAACAGGGAAAAGGGTGGAGCTAAGGGGGTTTAACAGGGAAAGGGGTGGAGCTAAGGGGGTTTAAGGGGGAAAGGGGTGAAGCAAAGGGGGTTTAAGAGGGAAAGGGGTGGAGCTAACAGGTATAACAGTGAAAGGAGCAGTGCTAAGGGGATATAACTTTCCTGGTCACTAGCATGTCCAGGGGGGCTCCTAGAACTGTGTGAATGTGTGTATGCATATGCATGCATGTGCAGGGAGGGCCTCTCATATTTTTTTCCCCCCACATTATAATTTCTGGTTCCACGAACAGCCTGCAAGACTGAAGGCTATTGTACAGGAAGGCGGCAGTCATCCGACCGCTAAAATTAACATGAAAAGACACCCTGCCGCATGTTTCATTGTGTGCTCGCAATCCCACAATTCCCTGAAAATGCTTTCCAACTACAATTTCAGCCAAGTATGAGAATATGCTTCTTCTGGAACTCGTCAGGTGCAGCTAATGCCTGCTCCAAAGGGAGATACCGGCTCGCTTTAAGCTGCAAAGAACAGAGCTCACTGGGAAGGGTGCAGGAGGCTGAACACCTGGAGAATGAAAGGGTGCGAGCACGGACGCGGTCCGACGGGGAAGATAAGGACGCGGTCCGACGGGGAAAGATAAGGAACGAGGTGATTATTTATCCCAGGCCCACCCTGTGCAGAAGCAGCTCGCCTCTGTAATCAGGCTCTCCACTCTTCAGAACTCACACAGATACCTGTCCAAACTATAAAGCAGCCAATCAGAACTCACACAGATACATAACAGACAAGCTCCCCAAACTATAAAGCAGCCAATCAGAGCTCACACAGATACCTAACAGACAAGCTCCCCAATCAGAACTCACACAGATTCCACCTAACAATCTCCCCAAACTATAAAGCAGCCAATCAGAACTCACACAGATTCCACCAAGTAGACAAGCTCCCCAAACTACAAAGTAGTCAATCTCCTCTCACTCAGTCTACCTACTGATGTAAAAATAAATGCAATCTTGTTACAAAGTTCCACAGGCTCACCGTTTTCATCAGAACAATAAGAGTTGAGGCTCTCTTCCAATGCCATTCTTTAAAATCGTTAGCCTACACGGTATATGCTCTAAGTTGTTGTTTTTTTTTTTGTTTTTAAGCGATTGGCATTCAATTTCTGTCAATGTCGGGAAATGACTAAATTAAACACAGAAAAGTCTTACAGGTTCCGTTTTCGCAAAAAAAACGTCGGCGTTTTGGCCGAGCGTCTAGGATTCTGGGGCGCTTTTGTTACAAGGCGATTATGCACCTTACGAGACTCTTGCAACCTCTTAATTTCACCGCCCACTCGCACAGTATTAGCCATTTCAGCCCTGTTCTTCTGAGCTTGTCTACTGGCAGGTAAACACAAAGAAACTGCTAGGTACAGGTGGAACATGAACAACACACACATATTGGCTCCCTCCCCCCAGTACCTCTGCCTGCACCACCAAACCCCTGCAAATATGGAATGCAGCCACACAACCTTCTAGAACCTTCCCTCCTCACTCACTGCTCATGTGTCACACCCCCTCATCTCACTTCGCTGGCTACTGATCACGTCAAGTTTAGAACCTTGGATGCTACTTATGTTCCAGCGAATGGAACAGCTCCACCAGACCTCCAATCAATGTTAGAGCCCTAAACCCCAATTGGACCGCTCTTCTTTCACAACCGCAATGCGATTGGCTGTCCCCCCCTTCCCTGTTTTGGTCATTTCTCCCAGTTACGATGCCCGTCTGTACTGACCCTACAGAGGTGAAACGAACTTCCCCCAAAGTGGTCAGGAGAGCAGAATCGTCGGCCATCTTGTTCACACCGAAGCCCCGCCCCTTCAGACCACATCTTGGTTCCCCCTTCGATCCCCACATTACATTACAGGCATTTAGCAGATAGAAGCTCTTATCCAGAGCGACTTAATTATACAGCTGGATATATACTGGAGCAATGCAGGTTAAGGGTACAACGGCAGTGTCCTACCGGGGAATCGAACCATCGACCTTTAGGTTACAAGACAAACTCCTTAGCCATTATACTACTAGTTATTGTACTTGTATAGTTTTATTAAAAATATATATATTTTTGTGGCTGTATGTTTCTCTTTTCAGGGCTTGTTGTGGACGCTTCCTGTATTTACTCAGAATGTGTTGTTCGGTTGTTGGTTAGCAGTGAGCTCAGTGACTTGCTTCGGTGCTTTTGTGATGTGCATCATCACTCAACTGGTCAGGGAATATTGTGAGCCACTACTGTTACTCATGATTTTGTTCATCGGGTGGAAGCGCTTTTCTGTGCAGTGCAGTGAGCCACTCTGGATAAGAGTGTTTGCTAAACGACTGTGATGTAATGCAATGTAAAAAAAAAAAAGCATCAGGTAAAAAGCCGTTGACAGTTTTGAAAGGATTTTCATTTTGAGTGGAAGGCACTACAGAAAGATTGATGTACTCTCAGAGTTTCTCTTTCTTAAACTCTTTTCCTAATGGAGATTTTTTTTTATTTATTTATTTATTTTTTTATCTGGTCTAGTCAGTATTTTTTTTCCACAGAGCTGGCAAAAATAAATAAAAATAAAAAAATCTGAAAGCTGTGAAAAGGAAAGCATCTCATTTGAAGTCTCGCTGGATCGTAGCCCGAGGCTCTGTTTAGTTAAAAGGACGTAGCGCGTTTCCCCGGAGCACGTCCAGCTAGCGAGGGCAGGACGAAGCTCGCGGTGTACGAGCCGACATCTCGATCCCCCCCCCCCGTGATCTTAAACCCCAGCAGGGGTGAATCAAGCAGAGGGCAACTTCAGTGAAGGAGGATGGGGGGGGAGACACAGCAACAACAAGGCTGCTGTGACAAACCTCCCCTTTGATGCTAATAGCCAGGCCTCGCTTTAGCCAGCGATACTTGGGCCTCTTTCCACACCACCACCACAACCCTCCCTCCCCCTCCACCCACAATGGTACGACCCGGGGGAATTCTTCCTTAAGCTTGGGTTTGAGGATGACCGGAGCGTACCACCAGTCTGCGTGAGGTGTGTCGGGGGAAGGCCGCAGGGGCCTCTCCAGACATGTCCCTTCAGACGCCCCCCCCCCCCCCACTCCCAAGGGAGTTAACGTAATAACTACTGCAATTCACAGGATTATCCCATAATCCTCAGTGGACCATCAGACTGTTCCACAAATCCCTATTATTGTCACAACAGGGATTTGTGAAACGGGCTGACGGTCTAAATTACTTTGGTCTAGTCTTAGTTCAATTGGCTCAGTAATTTGTTTTCCTCTCAATGGCAGCTAACATGTAATGAGTACATTACCAAGGTGGGCTGTGGTGAGTTTGAGTCCCCCCCGTCCCCCCGTCCCCCCCCCCCCCCAGCCCGCAGCCCCCCAATTCATGGTTAATCGCTTTACTGCTCTTGAAAAACAATATATCCTCCTTTGACCCTACTATTCACACTTATCCCCTGTAGGGGACATCATGAGTCTTTGGTCTTATTGTCATGAAACATAATTGTACTATGTCGAAACCCACACTACAAGGAACATTCAATAAAAATAAAATAAATAATATTTTAAAAAATATTTTCAATGCAACATGATTTTGTCATCAAAGACACTTGTATTGTCAAACACTTCAACTCTTTTTTTCTACCTGGTCTCAAGAGGATATAAACTCAATTTATTCATCCTTAACGGACACCATAAATGAACTTTAACCAGGTACTTGCGTGCAGGTGCATTATTTCCTAGTAATATTAAATGTTTTGAAATGTAATCCAACAACAAATTTAATTTTTAAAAAACAAAATTTTTCAATCCCAAAAACGTGAACTGTGGAATGCGAATAATACCCTGCCTAGTTGGCTTTGCAGAGGTTAGGTCAGAATGGTGTTCACTGTGTGAACTGTGTTCGTGGCTAGAAATAGCTGTACAAATTAAGTATTGTACCTTACTGAACCTGTGTTTAGCAGTTGTCTATGACCATGAAATGCACTTTTTGTACGTCGCTTTGGATAAAAGCGTCTGCCAAGTAAATGTAATGTAATGTACCCGTGAGGCATTCTTGGACATCCACGACTACATCCACACCGGGAAAGTCTTCCCAGAGTTCATTTTGTGAAGTTGCGGCATTATGCTAAAAACAGGAACCATTTTGAATCTCGGGTCAGCAGCAGCGTCAGCCAGGACGAGACGTCCATAGGCCTCGAGATCACCGCCTCCCAAAGCTGCAAGCACTCAGTCAGAGTTGCCCAGTCTGCTTATGATACAGGACTGTGGGCTTCTGATTTCTGGAAGTGACTTTCCACTTTGTTCTGGTTTTTTGGGCTTATTGTTTAAAAAATCTGGGCACTTATTTCGATGTGTAAGAAGTGACCGTTTTTTCGAGCTAACTTTTTAATGTAGGTATCACTAGCCCCCACCCCCCCAGTTCTTCATCCCATGATGGTGCAAAAAAGTGATTGAACACATTGCTTGGTTACCACGTCAATGGTATTCGGGCAAACTGACAACCAGTTTAATTTAAAAAAGTAAAGATAAGTCTGCACTGAGAATTCTGGAAATTGAATTTGAAGGAAACAATTGCGGCACCTTGGATTGTCTGTTGCTCTTTGTCAAAACTCAGCGTCCCTCCAATAATGTTTTGCTGAAAGAGGTACATTTTCCGCATAAAGGAAGACAATGACAAATTACCTTCATCTGCATGGGGGAAAAAAATACCCCTGGCTACACATCTCTTTAAAAATAAAGTAAAAAAAAAAAATATGTAGATGCAGGTCTTAAATCTGTGTTTCTTTAAAGACACTGCACTGTAATTTCTGTTACCGTTTCCTATACACCAACCCCCCCCTCCAAAAGAAAAGAGGCAGGACACAGACTTAATTTGGGGTGGTGGTATAGTGTAACGAATAAAGAACCAGCCTTGCAACCAAAAGGTCGCCGGTTCGATTCCCCAGTAGGACACTGCCGTTGCACCCTTGAGCAAGGTACTTAACCTGCATTGCTTCAGTACATATCTATAGTTGTATAAATGGAAGCCACGCAAAAAAATAAATAAAAAGAAGACACGTAAGTTGCACTGAGTGTCTGCTAAATGACTAATGTAAAGTTAGCTGTCGTTGGGCCCACCATTGACCTCCACATTAATGAAAAGACCATCACTGGGTTACAGAAAGGTTGGGTACAGCCTCACAAATAAAGGTACAGTGGAGGTACACGTTCATCAAAGAACAAATTTCCCCAAATGTACCCAGAAAGCACAATAATGTTCTATTTGGGTACTAATAAGTAACTTTTACAAGCAAAAAAAAGGTGCAATTCAATCATGTATCAGTGGCTAGGGCTACAATTCTATGTACTTTCTTGTACTGTTTTATACCTTTTTTCTGAGAGTGTGGGTGTTAAATGAGTTACTTAGTTGACAGTTAACAGAAGAATATAACAAGAGGGCCTAGTACCTGGGAGGAGAGGTCCTAATCTCCACAGTAGAAGCATCTGGAAAAACAACTAAAAGCAGGATTTGCACAAGACATAAAAGCAGACTTTTCCACCTGAGACAGACTCCCTCCCCCAAAGTCACCTGTTGAGAGGAGCGCCATTTTGTAAGCGGAGGGAATTGTGGGAAAGCCCCCGCGGGGTCACCGCCACAAAACTCTACGGTTAAACCGCTCGGTGCGTCCAGGGCCCCCCTGCCGGGGTGTGATTACCCAGCTAAGCTCTGCGTTACGTGCCACCGATTACTGTGAAACTGAAACGGAATCAATTAAGACCGCCTCCTGCGGTCTCCTTAACAACGGACAGCAGGGTTTACTGAGAACAGAGGGGGGGAAAAAAAACGAAGCAGAGAATAATATAATAAAAAAGGGAAAACTAATGACGAGAATAAGCAGTCATTTGCAGAGTAATACATATTAGGGGTTTGTTAAAGGCACTGTGGATGGCTTGCCGCACCGGTGTCTGCATTGCATTCGCGGCTATTATCGGCAAACACAGCCCTGCTCTGCTAATGGAGAAATGCGCGGCCTGGCCAGCGCTGCTTCGGCTTCTTAGCGCCGTGTCACTTGCCACAAACCAAAATGTTTATTGAGGGAGCAATTCCTACGGTCTAAGGAGGCTGTTGCTGTTGGCAGACAGCTGAGAGATGACAGCAACTCATCGCGCACTGGCGACCCCTGCTGGTCGAACGGGCACCCGCGGCCCACCGGTTCAGCTGTTCAGTCTTCCTCTGACTCAGGTCCGAGCGAGCGCGACTAGCAGAAAACACTGCAATAAGAAGCAGCCACTGACATCACATGCTACGGAGGAGAGCACCTGCTAATATATGCTAATTAACTGTACAAACTCAGGATGTGTCAGTCACGCACTTTTCATATATTTTTTAAGGTTTTTAATTATGTGTGTGTTTTGCTGTTGTGTTCATCATTTCAGGAGGAACTGCAAACCATGAGGCTTTTTCTTCCCATAAAAAATTTATTCTGGACCAGCTAACTTTCCTCAGAACACAGAAAGCACAGTATATACCAGCAGTGCAGGCAGAAATATTCATACAGCTGAGCCTGCACAGCACTATGTGGGCCAGAAGCACCTCAGTGGGCATCCACAATTGTGTGCGGCGGGGTTTACTGGGGTTGTCAAACACAGACAGTTCATTACGGTCTTGGAAACCCAGTGGATCCACAGTGCCATCTGTAATAGAAGCTTCTCAGACAAATAGAGTTCAACAGAAGTCAACTTGGGATATTGCTAGTAATATGCAGGAGGCCCATATTTTTAGCTTTAACAAAGTTCCTGAATGAAATTCATTTCAGTTGTATTCGGATGGTACTTTTTTTTTTTTTTTACAGAAACACTGTCACAAAGATGTTTTACAGAGGGAACAAAAAGCAAAAAATTGGCAAAAACCTGGCCCGAACCCCCAAAAATTGAGCAATCACATAAAAAAATTCTTCCCCACTGAGAAGAAAAAAAAACCACACAGTGGCAAGAAAAAAAAAAAAGTACCCAATAGGAAGACATCTTGGGAGGAACCTGCCAATAGGGGGCCGGGGTGGGGTGAGGAGGGGGGCGGGTGGTGGGGGGGGAGCCCATCCTCCCACGGCCGGCCCACAGTGCAGTAATCAAGATAGAACTAAATGTACGGAACAAGCCACGTCCGCGTCGCCGGGCTCTGGCCAATAGGAAGCTGTGGATTAAAGACCTCCTGAGGGAGTTCTGGTAGCGGTGCTGGGGAAGACTCCTGCTGGATAATGAAGTTGAGCCGGAGAGACGAGTATATTACTCGTGTACGGAAAAATACCCGCCGTACCGGTTAGAAAAAAGACAAAGCAGCGAAGCTGCCTCCCTGTTCGTCGCGCGGAGCAGAAGTGCATTTGTCCGCTGTCAGCAGATGTTTAAATGCTGATGATGCTCTGACCAAACATTTATAGTGCATTACAGAGCACTGAGTGGAGTGTATTAAGCAGCGTAACTTTAATCAGACGTTCTAGAACGCGGCATCTGTCAAAGATGCATTGAGTTTTAATTTAAGCAGGTCTTCTAGCATATATTGTTCAAAAATGTGATAAGGATGTGAATTTTCTCCTTACGACACACCCACACGTACTGCCTCCGGGCCTATTAGGGTCGGAACAAGAGTGTTTACTAAATTAAACACGAAAGCTCAGGAAAAATCGCATCTCTGAATGACAGTTGAACATTTCCACCTTGAGAGCGAGCGTGTCCTGTGGGTACTTCCGTTCATATCCAGAAATCTATCAGGGGCCATCGAGTGTTCCCTCCCAACCCTGCCTACAGGTATCCTCCTTTACTTTACCATTGATTTAAAATGCAATACCACTCCGTCCTCAAGACCCAGACCCTGTAAGAGATAGGCCTTATATCAACATGCTATCTTCTGTTCCTGTTACAGCCTCACACACACAGACTCCCCAAAGGTCCCAAAATCAATTGAATTTTAATAGCGTCCAAGTATCATCCTTAAAAATAACCCAAGGTGTCAGGGCACTGAGTCACCCAATAGTTCATAATAAGGAAGTCACACTGTGCGACCTAGGTCCCTTGACTAGTCATCTTTAATTAATAAAAAAATTGCCTGTTGTTCTCTCTCGAACAGACAACTTGCAGAAAATTTCCGGAGTAGTGCCGTAAGATTCTCCTGTGTAGTTTGCATCCTCCTGTGTCCACCTATTGCGTCCCTCCCATTGGTGTCACCCGGTGTGCTGGAAATTCTCAACTGGCAATTTGTGGCAAATAGAAATTGGAGTATTAAAGCGTAATCACCTGCAGTGATGTGGGCTGGTCAGGTGAACGTGATGCCTGCAATTCCCAGCATGCTGGCGGTCACAGACCACATTAATCAAACCCAGACCAAGGATAAGAAGGGGTAAGAAGTTCTGGAAGGATTATTAATCGATCTCTGTAATGCATCTGCCTCCGTGTTTGGGAGAAATCTTGGTCTCACTTTAGATTCTACCCACATCATTCCAGTTTTTAAAAAAAAAAGAAAGACTGAAGTGTCATTTTCGCATCTTCGCACCAATGGCCAATTACGGTTCTGTCTGAATATCTTATTACCATGTGCTAGCTCACATATTTATAAAAAAACATCCTTCCTGTCTGTCCAAGTGTGCTCCTGACTCTGCTCAGGCTGTTAACTGAATAAACTGAATTTTTCATTGGCTTTCCATCGATTATTGCTATTGTTATCACTACTGTTATAATTTTCACTGTTGTAGTTCAGATTTTTATTAAGATTACGTAGTTCCTATATAATAACTCATCATCATCCTCAAAACCTTTCCATCACAACGACTCTGAGAAAGGCAGTGTCAATCTATGGTGACCGTAACCTATGAGATGGCCGAACAAGAGCTCTGCAGTCAGGCAATTTTCTCGGAAACTTTAAGGGTTTATGAAAGGTATCGATCGCGATGTCATTCTACCGATCACGAAAAAAAAGGTCCGGCTGGCCCCGGAGCACGGGTTTTCATGCCGAATTAATCATCGTCCGCAACCTCGGAAAACCGCAGGTTATAAATAGTTGATCTAACGTACCGTTTCGGGTTTTACTGAAGGTTCAAGGTTATATAACATGGGACCGGGGAAGAAGTACGAAGAGGTTTTATTGACACGTTTATGGATCTGGTAGTTCAAGGCGTTCACTTTTACACAAGTCTTTACAGAAGAAGTAGGGACTGTGCAATAGGATGCTGATAAACAAAATATAAAATAATTGCTAATCAAATTAAAATGGTCCGAATGTTTTCCTTAAGGCATTATTATTATCAGTAGTAGTAGTAGAACAAGTAGTAGTAGTAGTAGTAGTACTAGTAGTAGTAGTAGTAGTACTCTTTACTACCCACTGCAATAAATGGTTGTTGAAGGAATGGGGGGGTCATACCTTTCTATATTTCATATACACATCTTGGAAATGGTTTAGGTCATGCATGGGTCTGTTAAGTGACCTTTTTTTGCGCCAATTATTTTGGGATGACGTTTCAAACCCCAGAGAGCGGAAGCCATCGGTGTTCCGTTTCCGAGCTCGTCTTCCGTGCTTTTTGCGCAAGCCTCTCTTTACTGCTAGGATTGAGAGAGTCGTTGCTAGTTTTGCTTACTTTTATTCCAGCGCTAAAAAAATGACATTGGCAGGTCAACAAACAAAGGATTGGTCAGTTGTTTAAAGAACTCTCCACAGGTTTATCTTTGGATAACACTGCATATTTCATAAGGGCAAACAAGTATTATGTTTTATTAGTATTGTGTGGGGTCCCATCAAGTATTACGTTGAATATATGGATTTAGCATACATCACAGGGCAGTTGTACTAATGAGTACTAAGCAAAACCTGTCCTGACAGTGACAGTAGTTATCTGTTCTGGATCAATTAATCTCAACTGCAAAAATATCATGATGTTAATGCAGACCTCCAGATGTAATAGAAAATAAATATAAAAGATAAATACATTTTGTATTTCCTTTTCTTTTCAATCCTAAATGTGTTTTACACCATCTGCCTTCATTTCTATTATGTTATGCATTTTATTTAATCTTTTTTTTTCTTACCAATTTCTGTTTTAAGTTAACTGTCTGCTTGTTTTCAAATCGTACAATCAATAAAGATAATGGTTTTTTTTTTAAAAGACATTAACCGCATAGAACACTCGTCCATAAACTCCAATGAAGTTTGTATGACTGACGCTTTATAATGCCAGAGCTGGGCAGGGCAGAGAGACCCTTTGATGATGTGATGCTTTTTAATGCCAGAGCTGGGCAGGGCAGAGAGACCCTTTGACAGTGTGATGCTTTATAATGCCAGAGCTGGGCGGGGCAGAGAGACCCTGTGACTGTGTGATGCCTTATAATGCCAGAGCTGGGCAGGGCAGGGAGACCCTTTGGACTGTGTGATGCTTTATAATGCCCGAGCTGGGCAGGGCAAGAGACCCTTTGACTGTGCCTGTGATGCCTTCGTGCTATAATGCCAGGAGCTGGGCAGGGCAGAGAGACTCTTTGACGGCGTCGATGCTTTATAATGCCCTAGTTTGGCAGGCGAGAACCCTTTGACTGTGTATGCTTTATAATGCAGCAAGCTGGCAGGCAGGACCCTTTGACGGTGTGATGCTTTATAATGCCAGAGCTGGGCAGGGTACAGAGACCCTTTGACTGTGTGATGCTTTATAATGCCAGAGCTGGGCAGGGCAGAGAGACCCTGTGACTGTGTGATGCTCTATAATGCCAGAGCTGGGCAGAGTACAGAGACCCTTTGACAGTATGATGCTCTATAATGCCAGAGCTGGGCAGGGCAGAGAGACCCTGTGACTGCGTTTCCCTGCTCCTTCCGCTAAAAACGTTCTTGCCGGAAACAGGGCAGGCCTGCGCCACCGTCTGGAGCCTTCAGGTTCGCGGTAAACCGTTTAAACCGTTCACTCATTCCTTCACTGCGTCATAACACCGTTTTATCATGACCTCCTTGTTTGAATTAAACGCACAGTATCGATGACATCACATCCTTTCACCGTGTCAAATGACATCATCTGGACAGAGGTTTAGCATAGCCGCATAAGTCTCGTCAATTCATTTTTGTCCCCTGTGGGGGACAAGAGTCTCTGGTGTTAATCTGAACAACCATATAACTCCACTATGCCAAAACCTACACCACAAGGGGACATGATAAACAAATTATATTTTTGAACATATTTTGACTGTACCACGTTTTTTGTCATCCAAGACACTTGTATTGTGTCTAAAATTTCAAATGCTTAAACTTTTTTTTTTCTTCTGCGGGGACTCAAGAGCATAATGTGCATTCCTGAAAATACTGAAAAATCACTTCCCAGTACTGTAAGCGGATCGCCAGTGTGCTCTCATGTATGTTAAAGTCGCGAAATAAAAACTGGTCCGATGGAAATGTGTTCAAGGATCAGGGTCAGAGCATACGAGCTCAAAAATGCTCCTTTTTCCGGGAGGAATGTTTTTCAAGCCATGTTTTTGCATGGGGGGTTTGAGCTTTCTGTACAGGGAAGTGCCTCAAAGAACTGACGACGACATTTGCCTCAAAGTGAACAGCGACGCTGAAAACTTCTGCTTGTTCTGCGTTGACGCCTCACTGTTCCTCTTTGTTATCATGTTCCCTGGAGGTCTAACCAATGTAATCCTTTCTGAACGGGCACGAATCGGCCACACGGTTCCCCTATTTCTGCTGTAGAAAAACACCGTCCTTTGTTATAACAGCCCTGAGAGGTGAATAAAGATGTCTCTCAAATGGAGTCGTAATATACATGCATTTCCATCAGACCGCTGTGAGAGCAGCTTGATTTGGTCCTGCTGGGGGGTTAAATCTTGTAGAACCCTCTTTAACTGCAATAGCCTGTGATCCATTTTTGAAGTAATTGGTTATGTCCGAATAAAAATTTGGAAGTGAAAGAGGGTGAACATTTTTCACACCACTGCATTCACGAGCCGAACAACAGTTGTGGTTCATTGTTTACCGAACTCCATGAATTTTCTGCCTTACTATGTGGTCACGTAAATGATTAAAACATACTTTGGTGGCCAGTCATCACGAGGACCTAATTGAATTAATGGCCTGAAAAATCAGTTTTTCCTGATGAACCGGGACAATCTGGAAAAAAAAATCAGGGGAAAAAGTGACATCCCTGACTTTGAAGAAGTGCCTAAGCTCGATACGACATCCAAGATAAACTGGAGGCTTTAAAATGAAATTCCAGAAACATACCGAAGCCCTGCGCCATGAAGCAGTGGGTGTTTTGTTCTCAAACAGAACATGGTGATGTGCGGCGTGCGATGGCGATGCTGAGAAACAGACGCGTTGCGCACAGAAACAACGAGAGCGGGGGGCTCGTTCGGCGCGCGGACGAGGCTCACGGCCCGGGGTTCGAATCCGGACCGGGCCGGCGCCGACTGCGGCTGGTGGCTCCACGAGGCGACGTGCGGTCGCTCACGGAACGGGCTCCGTGTTCACCGCTATCTGGCGACCCCTGCTGGTCAACCGGTGTGCCTGCGGACTGCAGTCAGAGCAGTGTAATGAAAGGTCCTCCTCTGACCCCGCTCTGTGAGGTTAAGTGTAGTCTGCGCTGTGTAAAAGAAGCAGGCGGCCGCACCGCGCGTTTACACCGTACCGACTCGGCCGCGGGGGGGTAGGCGGCACGAACGCGGCTGCGGTCGCAGACGATTGGCCGTTCCAAACTGGGGTGGGGATTGGATATACTAGAGCCCCGTGTTGGGTGGCAAATAGATTTTTTAAAAAGCAATAATTACAAGAAAGCCACAGTTCCAATGATTCGATTTCCGGAGGAATCCGATGGCGAACATAGCAGATTCTCCCCCCTGGCCGCATCCATCAGAATTCGGGAAGAGGCGACAGGTTAGGGGGGGGGGGGGGGCTGTGTCTGACAGAGGGACTTGTTGATAACATATAGCTTTAATTAGCCGGCCTCCTTTCTGCTAACTGCTAGATCAGCTTCACCAAGAGAGACCTGCCTCTCTGCAGTACACACAGTGAAGCACTCTGGGGTCAGAAAGTAAAAGTCCTGCCGTGTGTTTCTTCCACCCATGAACTCAGCCCAGCTGATTCTGCTAATTAGTTCTACCTCCTGGTTGAATAATAGTGCTAATCAGCAAATCCAGGTGGTTGGAACAAAACACTGGGAACGACTTTTACTTCCTGAACCTGGATTTTCCACCTCTGCTCAGACCCCAACCGGACAATAAAAAAAACCCCACTCTGAGAGACTGATAAACTCAAATGAGAAAAGCGTTTCGTTTATTACAGCCAGTTGGGTAATCGTTCGTGGCAAGATCACCGTTAAACAGTAAATCTAGTCCCCAATTCAGAGTATTCTGAATAAAAATGTGTGTAAATTTTAACGAGATGTAATTATATTGCACATTTTACATGTGATCCTTTCGTCTTTTATTTCCGGCCCAACTACGGGTAATAAGGTAATAAACCTTCGTTATAACACCTAGAGCGGGTTGACTGGGTTTCAACAGAACGTGATCTACGCATCTGGATTATGTTTTGCATCTCTGCAAAGCATTGTGGAGATGGCTCTAGTGCCATTAGGTTGACAGGAGTGTGTGTGTGTGTGTGTGTTCGCATGTGCGTGCGTGTGTGTACATGTCAACATGTGAGGCATGCGGTGTGTGTGCATGTTAAAGTGTGTGCGTCTGCATGTTTGCACGTGGTGGTGGTTTAAAGTTTTCTAACCTACGATATGACACATTTGGCATCTCCAAGCATAATGCATTTGGTTTCTCAGAATGGGCAAATAACCTGTAAAAGGTATATTTAATAAGAAGAGGCTAATACATAAAGGTATACATAAACTATACCTACTTGCTTTGATTGTGTGCATGAATGAGAGCGTGTGTGTTTGTATGAGTCCTTGTGTGTGTGTGTGTGCGCATGTGTGCATGTGTGAGAATAAGTGCGTGTTTGTGTGCTTTCATTCTGGTATTGTTTGTGTGTGTGTGCGCGCGTGTGTGTGTCTATGAGATAGAGAGAGAATGTGAGAGTGAGTGTGTGAGAAAGAGAACGAGAGAGACAAAGAGAGAGCGAGGGAGCAAGCGAGCGAGCGAGAAAATATAGGATTGTGCGACTGCTTGTGTCCAGAATCGTAAAGTTATTGTTTACCGCCCTGGCCGTTCCTCCATTTCCATTAAACTGCAGCTCTATTCCCAGAGTCTCTCTCTCTCTGCTGTGGAGACTGGGGAGAACGATGGCGCTGGGCGCTGATTATTGATTATTGTACAGCTTTATCATCCCAGCCTGTGCTGTAATAAAAGCTATAACCTGTCAGCAGCTCTGTGCTGAGGGGCGGGACAGTAACGTCTGTGCCTCCCGCACCGCACTGCACTGGCCTACAGGGGGAGCCACTGCAGAGCACATACTTTCAAAAAAAAATCTGGCGTGTTTCTCCTTTTCCTTATTTTTTCCACGAGGATGGCCAACTCAGAACTCAAGTCTCATCTCATCTGCAGTGACGACTGGGACAATCAAAGAGGGTGGGGAATAGAAGAGATTGTGTAGCCAATCAGATGTAAGGTGGTGATTAGGTGGCCAGATGTAGAGCCAGGTCTTGTGGGAATTAGCCGTTGCGGTCAGCACACCAGGGTAAACAGCCCTACTCCTTCCAGAAAGCGGAATGGCTCTTTAAAGAGAAGGAGTTTTTGGAATGTTCTTTCACACTTCTAAGTCAGTGTTCTAGAACTCCACTGCTTTCAGTTACCAGTAGCGATTGTGACATCGGCATTAGAATGTTCAGTGGGGGATGAGGGGTGAGGGGTGAGGGGTTGTCGTTGTGTGTGCGGGGGGTATTTTTTTTTTTTACTTTATATTATTTATTATTTTTCTTCTTCTTTGTTGATATTGTTCTTCTCTTTTCGTTTTGTTCTGTTGAGTAGGTTTTATTTCATTTACTTACCCCTTGCATTTGTTTTGTTTGTTTGCTACTAATAAAAAAAAAAGAATGTTCAGCTCAGAACATTCCAATCACAGACTTGCGATGTCACACCTTAATCCTTCAAAGAATAGGTTTCGTCCCAGTTAAGAACATGGCTAATCACCATAACAACATTCTCAGCACATAGATGTCTGACGTCACCCCTTAAAGGGTTAAGAACCACAGCGAGCCAGGGCCTGGGCTTAATATCTCATCCAAAAGAGACGGCTGTTTTCATTACATTTCTCCAAAGGTGACTTTACGGCGGCAGCAGACGGTGGAGAAACCCGGAGCCTCCGCAGCCTAATTTATGACCGTGACTCAGCCAGGGGGCATTTCTGAGTCCGATCCAAATCGAAATCTCCGATTTCTTTTTATTGAGCCGTCCTGCTCAATAAAAAGGACCAATAAGCCACGGTCCGGCCTTCGAGACTGCGGGGAAAGCTCTCTTTAATAAAAACAAAGTTCGCTCTTCTCCGATTCGTTTTCAAATGCCAATTCATTTGCACAGCCTTATAAATGCGGTAAGGATCTCGTTAGCGATGCATTTTGCCCTCCTTCGGGGCTAAGGTTTCCGTTAGCGCGGTGGCTACGGTCAAATATTTTGCCTTGCGATATGAATCACAAAAATGATGTTTCTATATCCACGTGCCTGACCTGTTCATTTAAAAAAAATAAGAAATACATTTGAAAACATCAGGGCGGGAGTTTCTTAAAGCGCATACAAATATAAATGTGTATGTAAAAGAAGAAACGATAAGCGAGAAGCTTTGTTTGAACTGCATCTAGTTTGCAGGAAGAAGCTAGCCAGGTAGCCACACCTGCGCTACATTACCATACCTTCTCAGTGTCATTTAGCATGCTCTTTCAGGACTCAATAAATCTGCTGTAAATGCTAACATTTTTGTTGGCTTTAAATAGTCAGTGCATTTCAGGTCAGTTTCAAAGTTTCTCTAAGTATAATTTTACGTTTTTACCTTGAATGAATGCCATTCACTTGTTCATAATCAGGAAACATCATTTTCCAGGCCATGCAAGTTAATGTTGATTAATTACATTAATTCGTGGCAGTGCATTTGTGTTACTCATTGTCACCATGAAATTTAACTCCCACGGATAAACTGTGTCCCTTACTTACGAGGACCTTTTACAGGAAGGGTTCTCCTTACGTTGTGCTGTCAATTGAGAATATTTACATAGTAAATTTTAAAAACTTTATTTAAAAAATAAAAACATTTAAGAATAAAAAAGAATTAAGAATAAAAACATTTATTCTTCCGTTCAGTGTAAATCTCCATCACTGACCCTTGTAAGTAAAGAAAAAAGAACCTACACCTGGGAACACAAGTTTGCAAGAAGCCATTTTTAAAAATAAATTGTAAAATCAATGCGGGCAATGGCCTCCAGCATCTGTGTATCATTAACATAAACATAACAGAATAAATCTGCTGTTAATGTGACTGCAGCAGCTTTCGTTTCACTCAATATTTACATCACTCACTCGGGTGAATTTGTGCCTATTTGTCTAATAATTATGTCAGCGAATCATTGATTAGAGGAATTATTAGGGGCGTGGCTTCGCGGTGAGGCTTTAGCTAGGAGCAGGCTTTGTAACTGGGGGGCTGCATGTTCAAATCCCATCTGAGGCTTCGCTATTGCACCCATGTGAAAGTTAATCAATACAAATGACTCCTATAAATAAATATAACAGCTTTGTAACGGGATACATGGCATATAGTAAACCAATCAGAAAAACAAAACGTAGATATAGATGCAAATGTAAACTTCTAATTCATAAATATGATATTTCATTTTAAGTAGTTCATTTAAAAAGAATGACAACAGAGACTGACATTTTGTTCAGAGTTCAAAAGTCAGCCCGGAAATTCAATAACATCGAAGAAGCTCCAATTTTCAGCAATTCATTTCCTCGCAAACAAAATGGTCCTTACCACCCTTCTCCAGCTAAAGTGGCTCGGATGCACAGCAATCATCTTTAAAAAAAAACTGATCAATCACGGTGCAGCCTTAGGACACGGGTCATCAAAGCAGCCCGCGGCCATCCGTGTCCTCTAAGAACACAGAGCGTGGGGCCCACCAGGTGAATGGACTTCACACAGGGAGAACAGCCACAGATTATTGTAATCGCCATTTCGGTCTCAACTGCTTATTTTTTTTGAAGAGGAAGAAGTTTAGAACCTTTGGCTTTTTTAAACAATAAATAAATACATTTTAAAAAAAAGCTTATTGGAATGTACAAACCAACATTCATAGTGCTTTTCCACAAACCTGGTAAAACCTGAAAACTATGGGCTTACTTCCCATTAGAAAATTAGCCAGAGTAAGCAAACCTGAGTGTCACCAGCCATTTAGTTGTCTTTATTTGGTACATGCAGGCGTCCTTATACAGAACTTCTCCCATAAAGAGAAAACGCACCACTAATAGCTCTGTGCTCCTGTTACACAGCACAGCAAATAGCTCTGTGCTCCTGTTACACAGCACCACTAATAGCTCTGTGCTCCTGTTACACAGCACAGCAAATAGCTCTGTGCTCCTGTTACACAGCACGGCTAATAGCTCTGTGCTCCTGTTACACAGCACGGTTAATAGCTCTGTGCTCCTGTTACACAGCACGGCTAATAGCTCTGTGCTCCTGTTACACGGCACAGCTAATAGCTCTGTGCTCCTGTTACACAGCACAGCTAATAGCTCTGTGCTCCTGTTACACAGAACCACTAATAGCTCTGTGCTCCTGTCACACAACACAGCTTATAGCTCTGTGCTCCTGTTAAACGGCACAGCTAATAGCTCTGTGCTCCTGTTACACGGCACAGCTAATAGCTCTGTGCTCCTGTTACACGGCACAGCTAATAGCTCTGTGCTCCTGTTACACGGCACAGCTAATAGCTCTGTGCTCCTGTTACACGGCACAGCTAATAGCTCTGTGCTCCTGTCACACAGCACGGCTAACAGCTCTGTGCTCCTGTTACACAGCACTGATACCAACCAAAGTCTTCTGGATTTAGACCAGTCTGGAAGAACAGCAGCATCTCACTCCTTCGCACCTGATGAACTACGCCGTTCGTCTGTCCTCAGCTTACATAAATAGAACACCGAAACGCGAACATGCCAGACCGTCTCATTATGCGAGCCGTGATTGGACGGGGGGGCACGGATGCCACCGGTCCGTGTTGGAGCAAATCTGACATCTCCACAGCAGAGCGAGTCCCGCGCCCGGGGGCGCTCATGCATATGCAAATCACCACCGACTGATCTTAAAGGCACGGCACAACAAAATTGGGCATTACACACGCCAGCGACCGCTCCCATTAGAGCACTGCAGGGACTTCGCCCCGAGGCTGGCTAATGACATTTGTCTGAGCTGGAGCAGAGAGTACCAACGCCAAAACAGGGGGGGCTTCCGGAGCGCTTTTCCTGGCGCAGAAGAGGGGAAACTCGAGGAAACGGCCCCCGGGTCCCGCCGGAAGCGCTGCAGGTCCGTTCGAGAGGCGCTCGCTGGCGAGCAACCGCCATTTCTGCAAGCTGCAGACCACGATTTAAGCCCTCGCGGTGGGGAGAAGGGCGCTGACGTTCATAGAGGCGCTTCCGCGCGCGTAGGTTTGAGGGGAGACGTGCCACCCTCATGTGAATTGGTCCCTAGACTAGCTAGCGTGCTAGCAAAACCGTACGTTTGAACTGTGCGAGGCTAGGTGGTCCAGCGCTGCGGCTACGCCCAAAGTTGAAATGAAACCTATGCCTGCGGGTGTCTCTCTCGCTAAGGGTAACGTGAAGGCTGTGACTGGCTGTAATGCCATTGGGTTTCAGTAATGCAGCGGTAGAGCAAGGAAACCGGGCTGACATAGACTTACATGCGGAAACCAGGCCAATGTGGACTTAGGCTACATGTGGAAAGTGCATTTCGGG
Source organism: Anguilla rostrata (assembly GCF_018555375.3). NCBI lineage: Eukaryota > Metazoa > Chordata > Actinopteri > Anguilliformes > Anguillidae > Anguilla > Anguilla rostrata. Next base: position 6,766,581 of record NC_057948.1, read on the forward strand.
CACTACAGGGAGGCCCTCAGACCGCCCTTAATCTGGGCCTGTGATCAGCGTGCAGCCGATCCCAGGGTTACAGACTCGAGTGCATTAGAGCGAGACAAAAAACCGCGAGCGAGAACATCCTCCCCCCCCCCCTCCGCCCCGCCCCGCCCCGCTGGCCACGGGATGCAGTCTGCAGCCTTTCCCCTCGGGACGCGGCTTGTCCTCCGCCTCCTCTCTCTCTCTCTCTCGGCGAGTTAGTCACCGCTCCGACACCTTCAGCATCACCTCGGTCACAGCTGGGATCCGCTCCAGGGGCAGCCACGTTCGTCTCTGGACTGATTAGCAGGAAGCTCGCACACGTCCAGTACGGCTAAATTTTATCCCCATCAGGGGTTGCATTGGTGGCTCGGTGGTAGGGCTCCCGCCTGCCACGCCGGCGACCCGGGTTCGTATCCCGGCCAGTGCCCCAAAAACCCAGCCACTGGGGATGCGCAAGCCAGTGCATTCCTAGTGCCGGCCCCAAGCCCGGATAAATGGGGAAGGTTGCGTCAGGAAGGGCATAAACATATGCCAAATCAAATATGCGGACGCTGTTGCGACCCCTAACGGGAACAGCCGAAAGAAGAAGTTCTTCCATGCTCGTGTGAGTCTTTTTTTTGTAGGTTTGTCAAAAGTTTGCTTGTGAATACTCAAAACACAAGAAACACCCCCGCCAATACTCCAGTTCAGAAATATTTTACATCAACAGGAAATGTATTTTCCTATTCATACATCTGTAAAAGGTAAGTATACATCTTAATGGACACATTAAAATGTAAAAATAAGTGATTAACGCAAGGTCTTTTAAAGAAATCCAAGGGCATACCCAGCATTCATCCATAAACAGTGTCAACAAGCAGTATTCATTAAAAATTAGAAGCTTTTATTTTGAAAATAGTAGTACAGGAAGATCTGCTTATTTTTTGCCATCTACCAGCTAAAATCCCAAGGCCTGAAACTAAGCAGAAGAAATACAAAACTTAAAGTATTACATGCAAATGTATAAAACTGCCTTTACGCTCAAAAGAATTACTTAAAATTGGACTCTACTGGGTCAGCCTGTTTTTATCTGAAAACAGCTGGTGTGGGTGCAAGTTTGTGTATTAGGCCCTAGCCCAGCACTAAGACACCTGATTCTACTTATCAAGGTCTTGATTGAAAACCATTATTAGTTAATTTGTTGAATCAGGTGTCCTAGTACTGGGCTAAAACAAAAACCAGCACCCGCACCAGCCCTTTCCGGATAAGATTGGACACCCTGGACCTAACCTAGGCTTTAAATCAAAAACAGAGGCCATTTCAGCCACTGCAAAGTGCCAGAGGGCTTGTATGGTGACCTGAATCTGAGTTCCTCCATTTTGTTCCACAGTCTCCTGATTTGTCTGTATACATTACTGAACTCTAACCATCACACAAAGACTATACATTTCCCTCAGGAAAAACAAAGACCCCGTTTCCTTTACAGCAAATTCCGGTCACGGTGAAGTCCATCAGACCAGCTGCTCGACATTTCCTGAAAAAGTGGTTTTTATCAGTAGTAACGCAGAATGGAAAAAGCAAACTTTCAATTTGCAGCAAGTTGCACGTAATTTCCACCTTAAATACGCCTGAAATAAGACACTCAAGCTACATCACTGCACTGACCTCACATGGATAATTTATTAATACACGGAGCGGTACAACTTTTGAAAAAAAATATAGATTAAAAAGATGTATTAATATCGCTGTCAGGCAATGCAGCAGTTAAAAGAAGCTTTTGGTTTCTAGCAATGTTTAATGTTCGATCAAAAAGCTGAATTATGAGATTCCTCGGGTTCAACAGCAGGCTCGGCATCTGTTGACGCTGCAGTGGGCAAGTTGTTTAGAAAGCTATCGGGGAACGTCCGTGCCCGATAGGCAGCAGTCACAGAAAGAGCTTCCTGAGAAAGAAATACTGCCCACCATGTTCATGCCCTCAGATCCTGCATTCTAAAGATGGTAAATGGACTGCATTTATATAGCGCTTTTATCCAAAGCGCTTTACAATCGATGCCTCTCATTCGCCAGAGCAGTTAGGGGTTAGGTGTCTTGCTCAAGGACACTTTGACACGCCCAGGGCGGGGTTTGAACCGGCAACCCTCAGACTGCCAGACAATCGGTCTTACCTCCTGAGCTATGTCGCCCTGACTTGGGAATGGCACTGTCCAACCAGAAAGATTAACTAATAGTGACATCATGCATTATGCATTGTCAGCAGGATGTTCGTTTATTATGCACGGATGAGGGCATAACCAGAAAGCATTCGTTTGGTGGTACCGCTGCCTTCGACACCTTACTAAAACCAAAAGCATTCCACTAATGAGGGAGCACAGGCTGTGTGGTTTCACTGTCTTCAGGATAAGCAGCCAGGTCTGCCCAACATTTGTGCACACGACCCTGAGCATGCTGGGAAGGGTAATTGCTTCATTAATTCAGGAACCGCCCCTGTGCACGCCCACACCCCCCGCTTTCTATACACTTTGTCTCCCCATTTACCAAAGCTTTTCCCCACCTTCTTTTCGGCCACTACCTGAAACCACTACTCCAAAATGAAATGATTATATTTCATGCTAGGCGACACAGCCAATGCCAGGCTCTCTCCCTGCAGAGGTATATGAAACTCTAGTACCCTACATTTACTGCATTTGTTATATTTCCACACGGTTCATAAAAAAAACGAAGAGGAAAGAAAAAAAAAAAACCGAAAACAATATAAATAGCGCAAAAATGCAGTACACAAGTTCAATCAATACACCCTGTGGACTTTTACTGTAAAAAAAAAAAAAAACCCCTCATATTAGAGCTTCCATATTGTACAAGGAAACAGTGAAAAATGCACCTGGTGCTTTCGGCGGGGGGGGGGGTGTGTGTGTGTGTGTGTGTGTGTGTGTGTGTGTGAGAGAATGTATGACCGCGTCGTTAAAAAACCCCCGCTGCGCTGTTGAAAGTCTTGAGGAGGAAGTCGCATTGCTCCGCCGCCGCTTTTTAGTTCCGCAATCAATTTCCCGCCGAATCGGCCCTTTTTCGTCGGGTCGGAACGAGGCCGTCTGAGATGGCCCGTAATTCTGCGTCCATTACGCGCCCACAGAAAGGACCGTTACCTTCAGACGCGGCCGTTACTGTCAGGGGAAAAAAAACGCTTCCGCCCCGAAAGCTATGCGCTCGTCCATTACGGAAATGCAATTAAACGATAAGGTGTGTGTGTGTGTGTGTGTGTGTGGGAGAATGGTGTGAGTGTGAGCGCATGTCAGTGTATGAGTGTGTGTCAGTGTACGAGTACGAGTGTGTGTGTGTGAGTGAGAGAGTGTGTGTATGCGTGTGTGTGTCAGTGTATGAGTGCGAGTGTTTGTGTGTGTGTGCGCGCATGCGCGTGCGTGCGCGCGTGTGTGTGCAGGCATGTGTGCATGTGAGCATTGTGTGTGTGTTTGTGCGTACACGTGTGTGTGTGTGTCTGTATATGATGCAGGAGTTGCCTGGGAGTTCAGTACCACCCCCCACTCACAGGCAGGGCGGCAGGTGTGGCTCGCTGCCAAACACGGCAGCTGCTACCCACTGCCTAAATTGGTGGCCAATATAAAGGCCTACTCCTGAGTCCTGAGGGAGGGACCCATTAGGAACCCAACCACCGCACACTCCTGCTCTCCGGCCCTCTGGTGCGCCTTTGCGTTGTTACGGGATGAGAGGTTGAAACAGGAGGAGAATCCGACGAACGAATCCGACGAACAGGCGGGGTTTCGACCCGCCGGCCTACCCGGAGACGCTCGGCTTCCCCTGACCATTAGGTCCCGCCCTCCCTTCCCTCCAGTGTGCATTTCCAATCAGAATCCTCTTTAACGCATGCCTGGGTATGTGCCACATCTACAACACAACTTGAGGGGGGAAAAAAAGACGTTTGCTAACGACGGGATACCCAGAATTCCCACAGCTGTACACACACGCGCGCGCACACACACACACACTTGTTTTCTGTAGGACTCCAGAACTTTCACTGTCTTCCCGGTTCCACAGAACAAACTGCAACAGCTCACTCGACTAGACACACATAGCGAAAATTAATCAATTTCAAATATACCTGCAGGCAGCAATTGCGGGGTCCAAGACAGAACAGCATTCTGGTTTCAGTAATTATTTGCAACAAAAAAAAATAAAAAATTGGAACAGTTCTACTTGATCAATAACCTCTCAGTTTAATGTGGTGAACTGAGCAATTTTAATAGTTCAATTACAAATTCAGACATGTCTTTCCAAATTCCACACCAAAATCAATACAAAAAATGTATTGCCTAATTAAAACAAAACCACCACTTCAAAACAAAGTGTAGCCTAACTACAGTGCCTTCAGAAAGTAGTCACCCACTTCAACTTTCACTTTTTTAAACAATGTTTCCAGTTATACCCTATAACTTTATTTTTTTCTACTAAATACCCTACTCCCAGAGTCAAAACTTCAGAAACAGGCCTTTTGCAGCAATTGGAGATCAGTCTCCTCAAATATGACTGAATTTTTAACATTATCCCATTCCTCCATGCACATTTGCCCCAACCCTGCCAAGTTCATTGGTAGACAGTAATTTTCGGGTCCTTCCACAGTCTGGACTTTGGCCATGCGCCGGGTGCTTTGGATCATTGTCCTGTGGAAACACGAACCTTTGGCCTAACCACAGATCTCTTGCCAAAGGAATAAGGTTCCCCTCAAGGATTTGGCTCCATCCATATTCGCCTTGAAGGCAAAAGGTTTTCCCCAGTCTCTCCTGCTGAAAAGCAACCCCCCAGCATGATGTTACCCTCACCATGCCTGACAGTATGGATGGGTCTTGTTTTTGCACCAAACCTAGTTCAATGTTCAACCTCAGTCTTATCAAACCACAAAATCTTCTCCCATAATGTTGGGCTTTCTCAGAGAGCACTGATCTCTGGATAGCTTCGTTCATTTCAGCTTTGTAACTCGAAACTCTTTCCAACACAGATAAGAAATGAATAATCAATGGTGGGTAAAAACTTTCTAACAGCATTGTGTGTCATCACACAAGTTTCTAGTTCTCAGCAGATTGCAAAGCCAGGAGAGTCTAGATGCTTGTCATTAAAAACAGACAATGGGTCATCACTACAGGTCACCTAAAATCTACTCACCTGTCTACGAACAAGTTAGAAACACAATAAATAATGCTCAGGGGGAGAGTATGTTTGTGCGATTCTATCAGGCGTGCCCGCTAGTTTGCTAACCATCACAGCAGCTAGGCCTACCTACCGTACCTACCGAAACAAAGTCTAGGTTAATGGGGAACAATGTAAAAAGGGAACGAGTGAGAAATAATTATCATGGAATATACAGGCTGCGCCATGTTTCGAGGAGAGCAGTCTTGCTGACCTCTATTGTCAGTCGGAGGGGGGGGGGGGGAGCAGAGAGGGTAACTGATAGAGACGGGATTACTGCGAGCCAGCTGCCCCACGGTCTGTGCCACACATCTTGCCAGGTTGAGACTTTCTTTTTTATTCACCCTTTAAATTTGGTGCCCAACGTGGGGCGGTACACGTGTCCGGTTCCCTGGCAGAGCATCACCGGGGAGCGAACGTGCCCAGCATCTGGTGACGAGTGTGGGTCACAGGCTTCGGGCGATCACTGAACGCAAAGAATTTGCAACCAAGTGCTAAAATATGACGACTTCATTTTAGATTGAGCTCATTTGTCCCATTACTTTTCTCCCCTAAAATGGGGGACTGTGTATAAGAAGGGCTGTAATTCCTAAGCGGGTCACCCTCCGATTAAAGCTTACAGACAGCATTTCAACCTCATAATCACCGTTTCCTTTCAAATCCAATGCGCTGGAGTACAGAGTCAAAACAACAACAAAAGAAATGTGCCACTGTCCTATTACTTTTGCATTTAAAGCGCATCTCATTCAGAAAATACGATTTTGTATCAGAATGTACGGCCAGGTTAGGTCAGAATAGTGCTCACTGTGTGAACTAACCTTGTTCTTGGCTAGAAATAGCTGTGCAAAAGAAGTATTGTATCTTATTGAACCTGTGTTTTGTAGTTGTCCATGACCATGAAATGCACTTTTGTACGTCGCTTTGGATAAAAAGCGTCTGCCAAATAAATATAACGTAATGTAATATTCCTCAAAGGGTTAACATTAAAGGACTTCAGAAATTTTTGCCATTATATTTTTAAACGAAATGCCGGGCACTGAGGTTCAGGACGCAGGACAGCGGGACAAAATGGGGGGACTGCCTCGCAGAATCTGGGACACCTTAGAATAGAAGATGCCTGGACAGAACGTCCACAGTGCACCAGGAAACCTCTTCCCTTGCAGTCTCAGGACAAAGCTTAAAAAAAAATAAATAAAAAAAATTTAAAAAATAAAAGATCCAACATGCTCTTGGGATTCTTTAAAAGATAAAAGTCCTCATTCTTAAGGCGTGTCACTCTAGGACTCTTCACCATAAGCGGCTTATTCTTGAATTCCACCACGTCCTCATCATTTGTGTGGACTATATTGACCTACATTGACCTACAATTAATAACGCCTCCTAGCACACTTTTACATTACATTACAGGCATTTGGCAGACGCTCTTATCCAGAGCGACGTACAACAAAGTGTATAACCATAACCAGGAACAAGTATGACGAAAACCCTAGAGAGAAGTACCGGTCCACTTAACTTGTTTTGGTATTTACATTAATCCGAGTGTGTCAGGCAAGAGACATCAACAGGTGCTATAAATACCTCTTACCTCCAAAAAAAAAAAAAAATTCACTGTCATCCCGGATAAACACGCAGTCTGTTGAAATGTTTTCTTTCTAAATCACCATCCCGCAAACACCCCCGCCCCCCCCGCCTTTGAAAAGGTGCGCTTTCTTACAAAAATAACCGCTCGCGTCTCGGAAGGGATTTTAGCCGAAGTTCGCGGCAGCCTCGAACCCTATTTTTCGAATCGGAACGACGTGACGAGCTTCGTCGCCGCGAGCCTCAAAATCCCGCCCTCGGGACGAGGGAGTCGGCCGCGCGGGAAAGGCCCGCCTCGGCTCGGGTGATAAATGGTAAACGGACTGCATTTATATAGCACTTTTATCCAAAGCGCTTTACAACTGATGCCTCTCATTCGCCAGAGCAGTTAGGGGCTAGGTGTCTTGCTCGCCCCAGGGCGGGGTTTGAACCGGCAACCCTCCGACTGCCAGACAATCGGTGTTTACCTCCTGAGCTATGTCGCCCCGAGTATTAACCTCGTCTGAACGCGCGACGCTGCTCCCGAGCAGCCGCCGTTTGCTTTTCGTTTGTTCGGCCGTCTGTACCAAGCCGGCACTCTAAGCTGTGCTTTCCGACTCTTCACCATAAGCGGCTTATTCTTGAATCCCACCACGTCCTCATCATGTGTGTGGACTGTATCGACCTACATTGTGAATTTTGAATTTGTAATGCAGTGTATGATTTGATAAACTTGGGTCTTAACTAGATTTTTTTTTCCCCACTGTTTACTTGGATTATGGTTTATCATAATCTAATTTCCAGAGAATTTCCATAAAAATGTTTTTTCTGTGGATGACATGGTCCTGTGTATTGTGAGCTGGCACGTGTGGTATTCATGTAATATTGTAACGTATATTACAATACGATGTTTGAGGTTAAAAATGAGTTGCAACTTAATTGTTGGATAATTGGATGATTGCTTATAGGTTTGTTTTAGGCTTCCAACTTTAGTCATATACCATTGCTACACCCGGAGATGATTTAAAATTTGCATGCAGAGAAGTGTGAGATTAAACTTTTTTTAATGGACCTTTAATGAGCACCTTATTTCAGGTGTGAGTTTACTACTCCTCTTTTACCGTTACGCCTTTCCGCCATTTTGACTGTCGCTCTCGAAAGGGGACGTCATTTCTGAAAAGCATCCAAAGTCCCCGCAGCTCTGAGAGTCCCTGCATTCACGAGAAAACGACTACTGATCTAGGATCAGCGTTGCGTTCTAGCTCGCGATGCATACGGTTAGGACGCATGGACGGCAAACCAGATCCTAGATCAGCGCTCCCAACGCCTATAAGCACGAGCCCTGGCGTGCCAACAGAACACAAAACATCCCGACGCGCAACAACGGCTAGCATGGCTCCACAACACGCAGGCTACAAATCTCCCCCCTGACAAGAGAGATCACACTAATGCCCGCGCCTCAGCTCAGTATACGGGGGGGGATTTACCCCATATCTAACTCCAGGCTACACGGTGCTCCTATATCCCATCCGGCCGAGTATCAGATCAGGTCTCCCCTTTCCTGTAGCTCTTACTGTTAACCGCTGCTAAAAATGGCCTCTAATCTGCAGATGCGAAGTCCTGAACGCGCGCGATAAGGGGATAATTTACCGCCACGCGGGAATTCGGCGGAGGGATTACGGGGTACGGCGTGCCGATCCGCTGTTTTCCCGTTCGCGCCCGCGGATACTGCGGTCGACCCGGAAACGGATTTTAAAAACGGCCTCCTTCCGAGGCCTCCGAGGGTCTGGCCCACCCTCCCCAGCAGCCCCTCAGCCCCCCCCAGCACCCCCCCTCCCCAGTCCTGCAGTCGCCGTCTCCTCCCATCAGGAGGGAAGAATGCATCATCGATGACTCCCCCAGCGGTGATATGGGGACCAGCGTTGCCAGATTGGGTAGATTACCTCCCAACTGGGTTACTTTTCCCATTATTGCGTGGGGGGTTATGGTATTGAGTGGCTTGTCATAATTGGGGCTATTTTTAGTGATACTGGGCGGGTATTTTATCTTCCCCTTTTCAGCAGAATGGTTTACATTCGTCGGTGCAGTACACCCTCTTAGGCTCTTTGGTCACGCTCTCATTACATTACATTATATTACATTATAGGCATTTAGCAGACGCTCTTATCCAGAGCGACGTACAACAAGTGCATAGGTTTCATGATGTAGAGGCGCAAAAGAAACACTAGAGTGAAGTAAGGATCGTAGTGCCAGAAGTGACCACATCGATCAGGACTCCAACCCTGTAGAGTAAGCTTGTTCAGCAAGCAAGAATCCTACCAAGTACAAACTAGCACTGGAATCACACCTAATCATACAAAAACAATCCTGCCAGATACACTAACATAATCAAATTATCCTAGCTAGGTACAGTGAGCTGAACTATAGGCTAGGGAGGGGTGGGGAGAGGTGCAGCCTGAAGAGATGAGTCTTCAGTCTGCGTTTGAAAGTGGTGAGATTCTCTGCTGTTCTGACCATCACGGGGAGGTCATTCCACCAGCGAGGGGCCAGGACAGACAGCAGACGGGAGCGGGAAGTGCAGACGCGAAGAGGGGGAGGTGCCAAGCGTCCAGAGGTGGCAGAACGGAGAGGTCTGGCTGGTGTGTAGGGTCTGATGATCCTCTGAATGTACCCTGGTGCTGACCCCTTAGCTGCCTGGTATGCAAGCACCAAGGACTTAAATTTGATGCGAGCCATAACAGGCAGCCAGTGGAGGTCAGTGAGCAGGGGGGTGACATGGGAATGTCTGGGGAGGTTGTAGACCATGCATCACGGCAAATGAAACAATACATGGCAACCTCCACCCCCCCTCCAGGAGCAGATCAGTACGCCGTGCACAGAGAAGTGTTTATTCGCATAAATATGCTCTGAAATACTAGTTACACATCAACTGATATAAACTGCATTGTTACATCACCGCAGGCATGTCCCTTATTCCCTTCTGGAGCAAGAGAACAGAAGATATTTCGATAAGCAGCTAAAATGCATGTAAAAAATGCTGAAGAACAAGTCATTTCATTTTCATGTCATCCTTGGAGAAAACAATTCATAAATATGCACCCCATAAATATGCATAATATGCAAAGATTCTTCCATCGGTTTATTGAAACTGGAAACCCAAAAGGAAGATAGAGGCCCAAACTCATTTTAAAAACACTTGAATCGTAAACATCTTGCCAACACAAAACTTTCCGTGTTTTCTTTAATCAGTTTAGGGCGATGGAAGACCAGACGTGTGATGTGCGTGTTCCCTTTCCAGCGTGTTCCTGGGCCAAGGAACAATTATTACCTCAGATAACAGTGCGTCTAGACACGGTGAGAAACAGTGACTCACCATTAACCCTTTATCCTTTGCGAGATCACAGATGTATGATTAGAATGCTCTTAACTGAACATTCTAACGCTGATGTCACAATCACTGCTGGTAATTGAAAGCAGTGAAGTTCTAGAACACTGGCTTAGAATTTTGAAAAAAACATCCCAAAAAACTACTCTTCAAAGAGTTAAGGTGTGAGGTCAAAGAGCATTCTAATCACATATTTTTGACCTCACACCTTAACTCTTTGAAGAGTAGCTTGGGAGTTAAATTCTAAGGTGTTCTAGAACTTCATGCTTAATTACATAGTATGTGACATCAGCGTTAGAATGTTCAGTTAAGAGCAAACTGAACATTCTAATGCTGATGTCACAATCACTACTCGTAACTGAAAGCAGTGAGTTCTGAAATACTTGCTTAGAATTTTGGAGGAAAAAAAATAATTACAAAAAACCCAGTTTTCAAAGTGTTGAGAATGCACAGTTACATTAGGCAAGTACTGAACACTGTCGAGTATGAGAAAACCATGGGGGGAAAAGGTAATGAGATGCCTAAGAAACAGGAAAGGGAGAGTCTCCTTCTGAGACCCGCGGGGAAAAAAAGCTAATGCATTTTACCAGGGACATTGAGGAACGTGCTCTGCACTGTAGACTTCAGCATAGTACAATATGAGCTTCTCCAGGTTAACATCTGAAACTCCTGTCCCCCTAGAGGGGGAAAAAAAAATGAATTACCCGGTCCTTAGGGGGGTTAGAACAAATTCACTGACACCAGAAAACTATACTAAGACAAAGAAGACAGAGGAGTGTTCGCATCACACCACAGAACGCTGAAAGCTATGCCTGTTAAATGGCTGTTAAATTCGAACGGGTCGTAGCGGGTTTGCAAACCAGAGGCCATCGATAACATGGTCAAATGAGGTCAGCGAGAAGCTAAAGCATCGTTTTGTAGCAGTGCACCGAGGACGGAGTGTAGCAACAAGGAACTAGACTTGTAACCGAAAGGTCGCAGGTTCGATTCCCGGGTAAGGACACTGCCGTTGTACCCTTGAGCAAGGTACTTAACCGAAATTGCTTCCGTATATATCCAGCTGTATAAATGGATACAATGTAAAAATGCTATGTAAAAAAGTTATGTAAGTCGCTCTGGATAAGAGTGTCTGCTAAATGCCTGTAATGTAATGTAAATGTAATGCACCGAGGAAGAAAAACCCTCTCGATCGCAGAGTTATTGACATTAACACCGCCTTCATTAGGCTCTGCGGCGAAGGAGGAGGGCAAAGTGACCGCGCTCAAGAGGAATAGCCGGTGCAGTAAAAGCGCAGACAGACGCTCGGATTTTCGTTTTTTTTCGTTGGTTAATGCTCCACACATTCTGTAAATTTTGAACAAAAAAAAAACAAAACAAAAAAAAAAAAAAAAAAAGTCACTGGCCGTTCACATAAAACGGATAGGGAAATTTTTTTTTATGGCATTTCCTGCTAGACCCAGCTACATTCAATAAGGACATCCAAATATTTTCTCCACTGCAAATTTCACAAGCGTTTATTCAAGCGCTAAACTTTTGGTTAAAAATCTTTGTCAAAGCTTGGTGCAGCTGCAATGGCCTCTCGACCACAAACTCACGCGAACAAATCAAAATGCTACAGGCTACTAGGCTGCTGGTACACACTTAGGAACGACCCTCCCCCGCCCCCGCCCCAACCCTTAACCCCCACCAAAGTGAGGATATGGCTCGAAACCAGAGCAGGCCACACAGGCTGCAGTACACACACACACATGATTTCGATCTCATAATTCCACTTGACCGACAGGTGGCGCAAACTGATAGATTTGATATGCTATAGGTTCTTAAAGTAAAGGTCAGAGGTGATTGCCTGCGAAACTAGGTCAAAAAAGAATGTGTCCCGTTTCCACGGAGAAGGGATTACGCGAGTGACATCACCGTAAAAGCTTTGTGATGTAACGGTGGAAACCCACCAGTAGCAATCCTCATCTTACAGGTCCTATAGCAAAGCAATGGGTTTAGCAGAGTTGTCACGGGGCGCCTGGCTAAACAACGGCTTAATTACCAATATGCTAAGATAAGACTGTCCCCAGCTGTGTGCCAACTTAATTGAAACTGCAAAGAATACGAGCGTGAAACAAACTTCCAAAACTGGAGTACTGTGCAAATATGAAACCGATTAAATGTCACTTAAAAACTTTTACTTGAGTCACACAGGAAATTGTGTCAATTTTCTTACTCTAACTAGATTAAGGAAAACGAATTACCGGCTCAAAATAAAAACGGAGCATCCCACATGGACTTTTCTCCAAAATAAAATTATCCAACCTTATCGTCCTCCCAAAATTAAATTGATTAACTGAAGAATATGCAAGGGGCGGCACGGTGGTGCACTGGGTAGCACTGTTGCCTCTCAGCAAGAGGGCCCATGGTTTGAATCCAGTCTGGGCCTTCCAGTGTGGAGGTTGCATGCTCTCCCCCGTGTCCGCGTGCCTCCCACAGTCCAAAGGTGCAGGTAGGCTAATTGGAGACTCTAAATTGCCCGTAGGTATGAGTGTGTGAGTGAATGGTCTGTGTGCCCTGCGATAAGACTGATTACCCGTCCAGAGTGTATTCCTGGATGGTTGAATGAAGAATTTTCCGTGACAGAAATTACGTGCACACTCCTAATATAAAAATATAAAAATTGTATCCGCAAACCAGAAGATAACATCTCATCAATCACTCAAATTAACGGCTGAGAAATTCAATGTTTTAAATTAATTGAGAGCGAAGAATTAATAATGAAGGCTTAATCCGTGAATTCCCCAAGCGAATTCTTGTACCTGGCCCTCTATTTTCACAGGTTAAGAAGGTCAGAAATCGCAGAATGTTATTCTTCAGTTTAACATTTCATCATAAAAAGTAGGCGACTTGAGTTGACCAAAAACTGGGTTTTAAATTAACAAATGTGTGTGCTGAGAAAATATATGCATTTTTTAAAAACAATTTTTAGGTGTGGTGGTAGGAAGGGCAATGGTTTGCTTTCTGCTCAGCACCCCTTACACTATCCTGGGATACCTACAGGACCATGGACAGCATCAGTCCCATTCACTCACAGGATAGCAGCCGAAGGAGACCTTCCTTCAGCACCATGGACAGCACTAGGCCCTCACATGCAGGGTATCAGCTATAGAACAGCTACAGGACCATGGACAGCGCTAGCCCCACTCGCTCGCAGTGCAGCAGCTATAGCCCATTGCCTAATCACTGGGCCTAGTAAAGTGCCTTGGGTCACCACCCAGAGGTTACAACCTGTAGGCTCGCAACATGGTGAATTCTAAACGTCTTCATGTAGCTCATGGAAGCATGTCTGCCATAGGGCTGGCCCAGCGGTAACCAACCCTGTTCCTGGAGATCTACCGTCCAGTAGGTTTTCACTCCAACCCTAACAGAAAACAACTCATTCAACAGCTAGACATCTGCAACTGGAGCTAGAGAGCTGCTTATTAGTAGAGTCAGGTGTGCCAAAGTAGGGTTCCAATGAAAACCTACAGGACGGTACATCTCCAGGAACAGGGTTGGTTACGACTGAGCTAGAGGGAAGCTGATTGGGTAAAGCAGCGCGTGTCACCGGATGCATCTGTGACCAGCACTGGTTATGACTTTAAGGTTCGGAGCCTTGTCAGTTGCATTAGCCTAAGCGTTATCCAAGATTGACAAGTGTGATTGTGTGTGTGTGTGAGAGTGTGTGTGAGAGTGTATGAGCGTGTGTGGGTGTGTGTATGAGTGAGTGTGTGTGTGTGTAGGTGGTAGGTAGAGAGAGACAGACAGAAAAAGGAGAGACAGAGAGAGAGAGATAAAGATATACTCCCCTAACCTAGGATCTAAAACCACAAATCCAGGCTTTCTGGACAGCGTTAGTGTTCAGGACATTATGGCTGGTAAACTGAAACGCGGTGTCACGCGGGCACAAAGACTCACTGATCCCTCAGGCAATGGGGGGATGTTGCTGATGTCACTCCAGCACAAATGGGCCAGATACCTCTGGGACTCCGGTGGGACTCCGGGGGGCCATTCGACACGAAGGAGGGCTTAACGAGCCGCAGGGTGGTTTTTACGGAAGTGTGCGCCCCTTATCAGACCCCCCCCCCAAAGGAGAGCGGGCCGTTTACGCCACTGACAGGGAGCGGGCGAGGGTTCGATAAAGACACGGCGCGATTGCCCCGATGCCGCACAGTTTCAGCCGTTCTGCTGGCGCCGTGAGCGACCGCTGAGCCGAAATGGCGTTTTGTGAGCCTTAAAACTTTTTCCGCCATTTTGTAACGCTCGTCATTAAAAGCGAGTTTGGAAAACAAGGTGGGCGCTGAAGAAAGATCTTCGGAGCACCGTTCAAAAGTGAACGGCAGGTAAAGGCAACTGGCCACCTGTGAGTCAGCAGCCGGCTGTGCTAAGGTCAAAGGTCAACCCGGTTTGATTGGCTTGCGGCGATGACGCAAGCAGTGTCGCCGAGGTCGCTGCTGTCGTGATTGTGTCTTTCTTTGATGATTTGGGTGTTTTTCCCTTTGACCCCGGGGTACATAAGTGGAAAAAGCGGAATGGTTCAAAGAAACTCATCGATACAACCCGCTGCGTGCCTGGATTTGTGATCAAACTTTAGATTTTTTTTTTGCGCATGCACAGGTTTTAATCCCAATTTCATTTGGCTTCTTGAAAAACCGCACGTGTCAGGTGGAAGTCGAAGATCCCGGACGAAAACAAGCATGGCTGCTGTGTATAATATTTCCACTGAGCATTTGCAGCTTATGAAAAGTCATGTAAATGCAGCTATACTTATCGCCACGTGTACAGAAGTCTTCGAAACCAGAGTTAGTGCACCTCTTTCGAGCCTTATATGCTTAATGGTAGGATCAGAGGTGACACCCAATACCCTTCATTTACTGCTCAGCTCTTGGGACTAGACTATGCCATTACTGACACGGACCACTCTTCCTTTAGAGCATTCACTGTCACGCCACCAGACACCATTATCATTACCGATGACAGACAAACGTGTGCTTAAAAAAAGAATTAAGCAAACGCACACTGTCACAGCCCAGCAAGTCATTCAAAATAAATCAGTCAGACAAATGGACTCCAATCATTGTGAGTCAGAATTTAATAATGGCAGCAGTTATGCACAAATCAATAACCATATTAATGCATCCATGGAAAAATAATTCCAACCACATTAAATGGTGGAGAACCCCAGCATTTAAACTGATTCATGAAGTCTATTGCAAATCGGCTATCGTAACGAATTTTTTAATTAAATATGAAACCACGAATGAAAACCTCAAAATTAAAAAATTGTTTGACGGAGAACACAAAAAGGCAAGGAGGAAAGTAAAACGATTATCTGATCAAAAAAAAAATGAATACCGCCAACCAGAAAAAACCGATTTAAAAAATATTCTGATATGAGACATTACAATCAATCTATGAGCAAATCAAAGAACCATTTAACTGAAACGCGCTCTGGGAATGACGGAACGATCCAAGCCAGAAAACAAACCCCAAACGCTGCCACACAAAATGGCTGGCTCCAAATGAACCATTAGATACGGATGGCTCTTGGAATCCAAAAGAACCATCAGACTCCCAAACCTCAAAACCAGGAAAGCTTGTGACCCTGACCGCACAAGGGTGGAAATGCTGAAAACACAACCCTCCTGAGCCCCCCGCCCCACCCCCTTTCTTAAAACGCTCGATCTTGTTGTAGAAGCTGTGCAGTTTCCCTTATATGGGGAGTCAGGGGCTTATATCCCCAATATAGAAGAGTGGAACAAAAACATGAGCCCAATAACTATCGACAGCAACCTGAAGAAGGCCTTCTGCTGCATTGTGAACGTCAAAATACAGGCCTTCCTCACGGAACACAGCGCCTTGACTACAAGTCAATGTTTCTTCCGACAAAATCAGGATAGGATTTCATTTGGCAAGAAAGTATGCAACTGCGGGTAGTGGAGCGGATAAAGCATTTGGACATAAAATCTGTAAGCCATTTCGATAGTAAGAGCAAAAAGTCAAGCTTGGTTAAAAAAAAGAGCAGAGTACTTCACTCAAGGGTGTGGAGTGAGGCAGGGCTGCAGTTTAAGTGCCATATTGTTCAAATTAATACAAATATCATAATTTTACACACACACACACACACACACACACACACACACACACACACACACACACAAAGGTGTTGCAGTGGACAGCACTGTCGGCTCACAGCAACCAGGCTAGGACCTTGATGTGTGGAGTTTGCACATTCCCTGTGTCTGTATGGGTTTCATCGGGTTATTCCTGCTTCTTCCCACAATCCAAAGTCAGTAGGCTAACTAGTGGGGGGGGGGGGGGGGTGTAGATTAACATTGCTGTAAAAAAGCTTGAATGCTCTGGAACGATCTGCAGCCCCTGGCCTCGCCCTAAACAACACCAGAGTTAAAACGCCTGCTCTGCGCAGATGACCTAGTGCTGCCCGCATCCTCTGTACAGGAGCTACAGCAGCATCTGGATCTGCTGGAGAAGCACTGTCAAGTGGGCCCTGGCAGTTTTTTTTTTTTTTTTTTTTTTTTAAGACAAATCATGATCTTCCAAAAAAAGAAAGAAAAAAAGCCCTGACCACAGGAAAGGGATTAGCTACACAACACCAGATTATAACACATAAAACACACAGCTTCATGGTGACATAGCATAATAATACAAACAACTAACATAGGACCCCACAGTTACCTATACAATATATGCTTTCATAGTGTTCATGCTTTATCTAGAAAATAAAAATGGCTAATGTTTCCTTCTCACAGTCTTTTCATTATTTCAGAGTCTTCCATCAAAAAATAATCAGAATTTTCACCGTTGATCTTTTTAAACAAATGCTCTTTCAGACCATGATACAGAGGGCAATACAAAACAGTTCATTTTCAATTTCACTTAACCCGCAAAAGCGAGAAAGCCTATTCTGTTCCCCAGTGCCAACATAACGTATCATTTCCAAGAGAAGAGGCAAAATTCAATTACTAAGGTTTGCCATCTGTTTGGAAGTAAGAGGTTTTTTTTTGTGAGAAGCCACACCCACCTCAGGGCAATCAGTAGGCTACAAAAACCTAAACAGTTCTTCCAGACCCAGTGACCAAGCGCGCGTGATCACGAGCGTGAAACCCTCAAACCTGCCATTTACGCACTTTTCACTCCCGCCATTTCCCACCTTAAAAATAAACTTTCACGAACTCTCATAATTCACTGTACTCAACTTCTCTCTCATGATTGTTGCGTGAATTAATAAGTGCACATTTAATTCGCATGGTGAGGATCTGCTGAGAGAACTGTATAAACGCTGCTTAAATGTGAACTGCTTTTCATTCATTACGCACGCTCAACTCCGTTTGTCGATTCATCTCCGTATCTGGTTTCCCACTCGCAAACCCCGCGCGAAAGCACGCGCAGTGTTACCAATTTAGCGACTTTGTCGCTAGATTTAGCGACTTTTTGACCTTCCCTAGCGACTAAAAATCTTATCTAGCGACTAGCGACAAATTTGGCGACTTCTCGCAACCTCCATTCTTGTTGTCGAGCAACAGAAAAAAATCACCTTTCACCGATTTGTGAATGACGTCACGTCTGCCTTTCCTAGTGCTCTAGCGTTGCCCACGTTTATAAAAGTCACGTCTTGTGAAGCAAAACGTCTCTATGGCAACGCGTCACGAGACTAGGTTCATTTTGGTCAGCTGATGAGAGCTCATCCACACAAAACAGTCAGTCAAATCTGAACACTTTGTAAATATGTATTATTTTCTTTTTTTGTTTGTTCCGTTTTGCCAAAGTCCTTACTTCGCTGTAAAAAATATATCTGAATTATGTCAGTTCTACTGAATTCCTGCTGCCTGAGCCCTCCTACAACCTCCCTTGACCATGAGGCACGTTTTACCCTACGACACCAGCTTTTCACAAAGTTTCATGCAAATCCGTGCATAACTTTCCAAGATATTCTGCCTAGAGGCAGACTTGGGGGGTATTCCATGAAGCAGGATTACAGTGTTAGCTGGATAACTGCACGGAGTAAAACCCGGAACCCTCCCAAATCTGGAACATGGACTGGAGCAAAAAGAGCTGTTCCAGGTTTTACTCTGCGCAGTTGTCCAACCAACCCTGTAATCCTGCTTCATGGAATTCCCCCCTAAGTGGACAGACAGGATGGGGCAAAAAAAAAAAACACTGTCCACACCGTTTAGGCGGAGGTAATAATTGTGATTAACCTTGGACTGAAAACCAGTGCCTAGGAGGAACTTTGGTCTGGCTGTGAATCCATTACAAGACTAAGCACTTTAAGCTTTCGTTGCTATCAAAATAACATTCTAGAAAATAGACATTCCCATTAAAATCTTGTCCGAATTTCTTTAACAGCGTTGCATTGCCTACTGCACTGTATGGCTGAGAAGCGTACGGTCCACTCAGCAAAACTACACCAGACAAGCATCAAAGAGAAACCCTGCATGCAGAATTCTGTGGAAATGCATTAAAAGACGGAGAAAAGCACCAACAAGTGCACACAGGGCAGAATTATGTAGGTTTCCTCTAGCAATAAATGGCCCATAAAAAGAGCACTAAAACACCAGATGTATCTGAAAGCAAGTACCCATGATGCTTTGCAGTTTAAGGCACTTCAAACCCAAGAGTTCATCTGGGAAGAGCACCCACAGTCAGCTGGTTCTGAAACCAACTTACCCTGCAGTTTCATTCTAATGTATTCCTCGCACTGAAAATAAATTAAAAGTAGGCATTATTTGTAGCCGATGTTGTAACAGTTGATTATAATCTTTATAGGCTATATGAAATGATTGCTTTGGCAATACCGTACTGTGGCATATACACTGCATGCAAATAAATAAATATTTAAAAATTTTATTTTTTGGCTGGACCGCAACAGCAAGGCCAGGCCTACAAACGCGAATGTCTGTGACAGAGTGATGAAGTTACACCATTGGTCGGCCGGTCCAGCCATATACTAGGTTTTGACCTGGTCTTGTTATTAAACAATTTTTTGCAAGGGTTGAAAGGGGAAATAATCTTGCTCTGCCTTTTTTTTTTTTTTTTTTTTTTAAAGTGTAAGAACGTATCCCCAAAGATATGTTCCAACTTTAACCAAAGTAAGATTGAAACTACCTCAATGTACAGCTAAGAGTACAGCTGGATTTATTTTTGTTTTGATCAATAACATGATTTGCTTAAAATTGTTTTAAAAATGATCTTACTCATGTTGTCTTCAGTGTGCTAGAAAGCTGATTAGATAAGTGGTTTGAATTCAAGGCAACACAGCAGCATAATCTGATTATATATCCCCCCCTTGGTATGGGCTAAATATGCATCTGTGCGCCAAATCAATATTATTTCACACAATGAACTGAACAGTTGCGAAAGTACTAACTGAATCACTTGCACAACCGCCTCACAAGACTAATGAGGAAGATGCACACTGAATTATTTGGGTCTCCTGTGTTCAACACTTCAGTCATGATAAGGCTGTGTGTGCGTGAGTGCCTGCTAGAGGCAATATGCAGCTTTGAAGGAGAATCCAAAATCCACCCAAAACTAAATCCAGAAGTAACAGTCCCCCACACCCCCACCCCTGTCACAGGACAATGGGTACCATTTTTAACTAAATGATCTGTGTTGTACCAACTAATACTCTATCACCGGGGCAAGCTTCTTCATGATCTTAAACAAGCAATTCCCATTAGTTGAACGCACGTTATTTAAAAAGGCTTTTCTCTCACTCTGAAATGCATTCAGGTTACTTCCAAAGGGGATTAAATTCATTCCGGTAACAGTAAACTCAAACTGACAGGCATAGGATGAAATCATCCTTCATTTTAAAATAGGATGAAAGCATCCTTCAACACAAAGAGGAAAACATCATTTATTTAACATAAAGAAGTACTGTCTGTCAGCAAAGTCATGACAGCTGAGTGCTGATGAGATTTTTCTACGATTACCAGGCCGCATCGAATTATATTTCTCGTGTGCGTTTTCGCGCGTGTGCGTGCTAAAACAGGCCTACTATATTTACATATCGTGCATTCGTTCACTATCCAAAGATATCCGACCACGAGTTGTTCAAACAGCTCTTCTGTAGAATCATGAATATTGTTGGTTTGCAGTGAAAAGTCTCTGGCCCACACTCCAATGTGGCGCAAGATGGCCCTAGTTAGGGAGATTTACCCTGCACCAGACACCCTACCCCCCACCCCAGGGCTGCAGCATGGTGCCAGACCGGCTTTACCTCCCTCACCTCGCCCTCATTTGCGGGAACGGTCTCCGCGCACGCTCGCATACATCATGTAATGCTTAGCCGAAACAAGACGTAACGATGTTCTTTCGTACATCTCGGCGAATCAAAAATTTTTGGACAAAGACAGAACTAACTAGAAGAGCAATAAGCAGCCGTCTGGGAGGCTCGCCCGACGCTGATCACTCCTCCGAGAGAGAACGAGTCTATCCCAGCATCCCCACCGGCTGCCCTTTGACCCCGGCAACAGCTGCTGCTCAGCTGAGTGATCTGGGGTCCTAGGGGTGGGCAGAGACTTCTCCAGAGCAACTGACAGCGAGGTCATAATGCGCATGGCGTCAGAAAACTGACTCTGGATCAGTCCCCAGGACTCTAAATGCTCATTTTTAATGCAGCCGTAATGCAGAAAATGGCGTTAACAGAAAAAAAAAAAAAAAACAGAATTATGCCATCATCGCATGCCATTTTGACAGCTTTTCACCTACGTGATCGAGTGTGAATTCCACACAGTTTATAGTTTGGAGCCAGAATGGTGGAAGCCTATTTTCTCTTATCCCCCCCCCCCCTTTTCCTTGGGTTTTTCCATCCTCTTCCTCCCATTACAGTCAACAGCACAGTCCCAATTTCACACAGAGGGCATCCTTATTGGTTACTATCGTATCGTATCGTACGTATAACATATAAAACTGGGATGTACGCTGACACTCCTGTGGTCTTCTGCGGACAGTCCTATATCTTCTGCAGTACACTCCGTACACGTTTCTGTAGATATGCCATAAACTCATCTCCCGAGAATGGACCGGCCCGAACGAAGAACACCTTGGCCTCTACTCTACTCCCACGCGAAACCGATTCTTATCACTTTAGCATTTCGGGTTTGGATGCTCTCAGTTATTGCGGTTTGACAGTCTGGTCAAAAAAATAGTTTTCCATGTCGGCAAAATGTGGATTCAAAGGCTTTAGCTCCGGCACTCTGGTGTGTGTGCGTCGGTGTGTGCTCACACGTAGTATGCGTGTGTGCGCGTGCGTGTGCGTATGTGTGTGCGCGCTCAGGCGTAGTACGCATGTGTGCATGTACTGTATATAAAGTATGTGTGAGTGTGTGAGAGCTCGGCGCGTCCATTTACATACATGTGTATGTGGTTTCGTTTGGCTTTTGGGGTTTACTTTTCACCGTTGCTTTGTACACTGTGAAATGAGGTGTTCCTGATGACAGTAGGCAGCTGGTAGAGAAGGATTAGCAACGCCTTGGGACACATTTGCTTACAGAGAACACACCCCTAGCAGGCAACCTCTATCAACGGTCAGATCAAACTCCGCCTCCACACTGGAAGCCCCGCCCCTCTGGGGATCGGCACGGAAACGCTGACCGAAACACACCCTCTACGCGGCAAGTGAAAATGATGCCGGGTAACTGGCGCCAAAATCTCATGGCAGTTATGACCGAAGCGAATAGCAATCACCATGATATCGGAAGGTGTCAAGGTGAGTGACGACGAAGTAATGAATAATATATATACCCCTCAATTAAATGACCCATTACCCCTTAACTGACACTTGCACATGAATTCCAATGTTCATTTATTTCCCCCCACAAACACCATTTCATTCAGAGTTCGGCTGTCACTAAAATGAACGTACCGAAGTGCAATTGTGGGGGGACAGAAATTTAACACTTGTGAAGCGTCATATTTCCGGTAAAAGCAAATTAGGGTAAGTTATTAGGCTTGGATCGAAACACCCCTAAAAAGCATTATGGCAC
Organism: Anguilla rostrata; assembly: GCF_018555375.3. Taxonomy (NCBI): domain Eukaryota; kingdom Metazoa; phylum Chordata; class Actinopteri; order Anguilliformes; family Anguillidae; genus Anguilla; species Anguilla rostrata. The sequence continues at coordinate 6,788,745 of NC_057948.1, forward strand.
CTCACACTTTCACCCTAAGGTTCTGGCCAACATAGGCCAGCCAACATTTGTATATGGTTCACACAAGAACCACATCCCGAAAACGAGAAACTTTTAAAAATAAAAATAAATAAGTATAAATTCAAAGTACAGTAATGATCACTCGAAAGCACAGCTGCCGACACTTGAGATTTGTAAAAGGAAAAAGTTAAAAGGGAGCATTTGGGAAATTCTCTCTAGTTTAAAGATCATGATTGGATAAAAGAGAACTAAACTAAGCATGACTAACTCTCGTGCCGCTTCCAAGCGCAGTTCCAGCTACCGAAAATTCAATATTCATTAAGCTGTAATTACAGCGGCATATGGCTTATTAATTTTCATTTGCACCACCAGCTATGGCGCATTCAAGAGACAAAGCAACCAGCACTTCCCCTTGATAGAGAAGCTCTATTGTGCAAAATGGTCATCAAGACGTTTTTCAGATAAACAAATTTCTTTTTGTCAGCTGGAAGACCAGTTCATAGCAGTCAGCATCAGCTAAAACTACTCTAAAGATACTTAAAGCGGTAGGCCTAAGTATGAAAAAAGACGATATAATGAGTTAGGCCCAACCTCAAGTCTCCATAAAAACATGCCCGGAGTCAATAAGCATTTGTGCTTAACTCTGCCAAATAGGCTAAACGAAAGTTATTTTTTTTCTCTCAATGTAAACAGTTTTTTTTTTTTTTTTTTTTTTTTTTTGCAATCAATTGAGGGAAGTAGGCCTAGCATGCTTTAAAAATTGTCTTGGCATTCATTTAACAGTAATACCAGATATTACTTCTGCTGTCATTTTAAATTTTCAATGAAAGTTCATACATTTTATTTTAAAAGAAAAAGCGTGTGTTGGGAACTGCACTAATTATTTCAAAACCATTATAAGAAAATGTAGTTCAGCAGTTTTCTTTTTTGAGAAATTATATTCCATTCCATAGTACATACCATTCAGGAATTTTAAAATGGTAAATGTTTTTCTTTTTAATATTTTACGTATGCCAAATAATAACCGCAGAACGGCTAATGGAATTTTTCTTGGCTTGTAAACTGTAACATAAGCCATGTACTTAGTAGCCCACCAATGTAGCACAGCTATTTGACCACACACATTAAATTATCGAGAACCTCTACCACTGATGTTACAACTGCCACACGCGAGCGCGCACACCTGTAATGAACATCCAGTAAAACTAGCAAGCCATGGGCAGTCACACCATACCAATAAGCAGTTATCAAACAGGAATCTAGGCTGAAATTCGCAGTCAAAAGCCGAACTCAAAGAGGAATGCTGACGCAGAGGGAAAATGTTTATGTCGTAGCACCAATATTGTCTTCTGGTGACGCAAACAAAGCCAAATCTAAGAGCCAGGCCTCCACGCTCGAAAAAGCTGCCAAAATTATCGGCCAAACATGATGCAGCACTGCAGCTTACTACAACACCACAGGGTACAGCATTTGCTTTTAAAACTGTACAACGTCGCATATAACACCAAAGCAGATGAAATAGCAAATGGTTTGTTCTTACCTTTAGAAGTTTTTCTTCCTGGACTTTTCCCTCCCAAACTGGGTTATCAGACCTTCAAATCCCGAGTCCCTGACAAGGCTCGATAGCCATCAATGAAGAGAGCCGATTAGCGCTTCTGTCCCGTGGTCGTTCTCAGTTCCATTTTTATTTATCCATTTCGTTTGAGAAAATGTACTCTTCCTCGCGGTTTGATACATAGGCCTATCATGTGAGAAAAAGCTTCAGTGCGACAAAGGATAGGTCTACAGTGCAACTTACAAAAGACTTGCAGGAGTCCTGCTGTGCTGTGACAAAAGGCGCTAAACTGGAGCAGTTCATCTGCGAAGGCCTTTTGTACAAGTCGTGTGGATAAGATGAGGAAAGTGCTTCTCCTCGCTTGCGGGTGTTCAATGTGTCAAATGAGTTGTATGCGAAGCAATACAATTGTTCCTGTGCGGATTGTGAATATATAAGCCGTTCTCGTGAAACAATGTCTGACGTCACAGAAGCATGACCGCACACACAGGTGAATGGTAAGCAAAGTTCCATTGCCTTTGCTTATATTTTTACTTGAAACACGTCTTGACTTCGATCTAAAGCAGGCTACTCTGGTATTCATTGTTACGATAACATACTTATACTTACTTATAAGCAACCTATTCCTTTCAATTTATAACGTTATTTTTTCGATGGACCTTGTTGTCTGACGGATAGGCAAACGTCTACACGAGCCTGTAGCTCCAGCGCTACTCAATTCCAGGTCTCGCGGGCCGCAGTATCCGTAGTAATTACTACAACAACCATGCACTACACCACCTGATTTCACTAATGAGCTTGCCTACTGACAGTGGCGGTTGCTGCGCTGAAAGTAGACGGGTCAGAACATTGGCCTCTGTTTTCATTGATTTTCTGTGATTAACAAGTGCGCCCACGATCTGAATAATCCATTGGCAGGTGAACACACAGCTTCTCTTTTTATGTATTGTTAGGGGGATTAAACGATAAGTTTAAACGACAATTAAAAGAAAATCAGTTTTAATCACTGTAGAGGCTGCTCACTACGGAAAAAAGATACCTGCTCTGTTATCTGCAGCGTTTGCTTTCAGCACCGCCTTCAACAACGGCTACAAAATTTGAACGTCAAGACGTTTAAATTGCACAATTGGTGCACTGCAGACCCTTTTCATGAATTTTGTCACAGTGTGGGTGCGGAGAATGAAGGGTAGGCTACATTTATCCGCAATTTAAAATAATGTTGATAAAATGTGCACAATGTTGCGATACAAACAAAAAGAAATATACTGGTGCAGTGAAATCAAGGGGTGTGGCGAAATCAAGTGGTGTAGTGAAATCAGGTGGTGTAGTGCATGGTTATAGCAAACAGCCTACCACAGACACTGCAGCTCGGCAGCAAGGAATTCTGGGCCCCATTAAAAAGCATTGCTCTGGGCCCTCATTTTTAAATAAAACAAATAGAATTTTTGCGTGTGAAAATGTAATTTATTTTCTGACATGTAAAGGTTTCTGGGAAATATGTCTGCGTATTAGCCTATACTGTATTAACCTTTGCGCATTGCCCCCTGTGGCTTTTGAGATTTTGAGGAGTGAACAAGCGGCAAGGCGGTAACAGGAAGATGTTATTGTAACTTTATGCAGGTTCTGACCGTAGCAACACTTACCTACCTAGCTAGCCGGCAGGTCCAGTGGTGTGTAGGGAAATCTATGTGAATTAGCCTTCTAACACATTGGATATATACTGTAGCTTACGACAATGTGAGCCACTGGGCCCAACTATGCCTCTTTTTGGTGCTTTTTGGTCTGACAAGTTGTGTTGTGTTGTGTCGGCCTAAACAAGCTATCAGCAGTGTCGTTCGTTTCGGGTGATTGTTTATGTTTCCGCCTGCCTGCAACCGAGCACTGTCCGGGCTGATTCCTGCCCATGGTTCTGATGTCGACCTTGACCTGCTTTCCCAATAGCAGAACGCCTACAACCTCACACACTGCCTGCTGTAATATATCGTGGCCGAATCGTGCAGCGCGTATACATGTGCGCTTGCGTCTGTGGATGAGAGGGGGAAATAAGCTAGCGCAGGGGCTGTCATAACTGTCCACTGCTGTAGCTAGCTTGCTATCTTCTGAGACTGCGAGTTAGATTTTCTGCACACGCAAAAATGACTGGTTATGTCAGCCAATAGCAGGCATTACTTTTTTATCAGAAGTTGCCAGGAAAAATCTCCACTACAGTAGTTCGTTCTTTGTGTGACTTGTGACCTAAGCTAAAAATAACTGAGCATGTGTAGGAGGATTTATTTATTCATTCATTTTGCTTGTTCACGCAGCTCACACAATATCTCTGGGGCAGGAAAGCTGCTGACCTCATCACACACAACACAAAGAGACAGGCTGCAGTCACAGTACACACACAGCTGTATTTTTGAAGGCAAATTATTCCAAGCAGCACAAATATGATTGTGACAGTCTGTTGGCTTTATTGGACGAGCTGATTTATCCATTAATTCGCTAATTGATTAATCAGAGCTTAAATTACCATGTGACTGGCTCTACTGCGCCATCTACTGGTGGCCTGGCCTCACAGTCCCATTCAATTACACAGTGCCGTGTACAGCTGTGTGCCCTGTAAGGAACAGCAGAAGAATCTGTCTCAATGTCCTTACCACCAGCTCAGGGTGAACGCTAGCTAACTTTCCTGCGCTGCCTAGAGACCGTTCACACCCCCCGCCTCACACCCCTTTCCAGTTCACCGGCTAGCTAACGACACCAGAGACGCGGAGCGACGGTTCGTCTTGAGTTTAAAAAATCGGTCTCAAGGTTGGCCGACCACGATTTGCGGGGGTTACGGGCTGCGCGGGGGGCTAGGTTAGGGGACCACGCTCTCCAACTGAACAACGGAGAAAAGTTTCGCGCCACCATTTTATAAACGACTTAGTCACGATTAGCCGAAAAACATAAGCATGTATGCTTTAGACGTGGGCACAAGAGTATCAGCCAGGATTTAAGTGTGAGAGGCTCAAAGATAAGGCACAAGTCTGTAAGACGTCTGGTTTAGTCTGGCTGCTGGGACTCTCTGGAAAGCCGCCATTTGGTCAGCCAATGTGTTCTCAAAACTTGAGCATAATTGTAAGCATTGTTATGATGACACAGTTATTCACTGTGCATAATTATATCCGAGTTATTAATAACAAACCACAGTGAGACACATAAATAATAAATGCAGAGGACTTTTGTGCATTGCCTCAAATTCTCTGTGATGTATACCAGCCGTGTCTCCACAGTGAAATATCTCCTGCCTTTCATGGCTTGCATTCAGGTTCTGTTATGAATTAATCAGTGTTAGCACACAGCTTCTCTGTTCTTCGGTTCTCCATCCCTCCCTGTCTAACTCACCTGCTCCGTTTTCTCTAGGCTTCTGGGAATTGTGGTTTTTACAAGTACGGTAAAGGTACTACAATTAGATTTCCCATAGGATCCCATTGCTTGTAGGATCACATTAATTATGCTGGTTCTCTTGTTCCTCGCACCCTGCACAACGGCACGCACGCACACACATGCACATGCACACCCGCGCATGCGCGCGCACACACATGCACACACACACTCACTCACACACACACACATACACACCAAAAAACACAGGAGAACACAGCGATGACACTGAAAACATTGACATTTATTTGGAGGTTTTACAACTTATACGTTATAGGATAAACTCTAATTTATGACATAATTTTGGCAAAGATATACATAAATTGCATTTGTGTACATAAATACAAAATCTGAGGTAGGGCCTCAAGAATTAGTGACATTTTAAAATAAATAATGTATTTCATGTGTAATATATGACTCTTTTTACCTACTAGCATGAGATTCAAAACTTTTATTATATATCTTTACTATATTTGTATGGCAAACCGATGGAAGTGTCATCATCTGACGGAGGTACATGTCTTTGTCCATAGGCAGCAGTACCCCACATAGAACACACCAAAATATATGACATTACGCAAGTAATTAGGAATTTAACCTATACAGTGATAGGTCCACAATAAAGTGCCAAATAGACACAACATTCACTAGATAATAGATTTGCTGTATATTATATACATATGTGTATGCGTGAGTGTACACAGACACACGCATACACACACTCTCACTTACACAGACACATGCGCGCACACACACACACACACACATATATACATACATACACATATGGCAGACTATAGGCTATTCTCTATCTTTAATTTGAAATACATACAATATTCTAAAATTAGAAGACATCTATAAGGCCAATGGTTACCTGAAGATGTATTGTAACGTGTTGGCAAACATAAATGGGGTTAATGAAACGCGACTGGCAGTATCTCAGTCACCCAAACGTACGTCTTTTCCGTTTTTGTTTTTCGTTGTTCTCAAACCCCTTCAAAATTGTGTCCTTCTTTGGTTATCTACCGCCTAAAATTGAAGTGGAAGGCATTAAGAACGACTTGCGCATTTCACTGTAAAGCAAAATGGCGAAAACGCAAGCCACGTGTGTACACAAACGCATAATGACAACGCCAGGCCGACGCACTGCAAACGCACGTCCTGGTTGTACGTACTCAAGGTGCGTTCTGAATAAAGCCGACAGCTCAAGTATCCAGAACAGTTGTGAGAGAGGCTCAGTGGAAGAATGCCCAAATAAAAGAAGTCTACTTCGGCCTGTTGTTGTCTGCTACAGTGCTCCTCACTGCGACTCTTGACACCTGCAGTTCAAGCTAGCGTTGCGTTAAGAATTTCAGGTGACGCATTTTAGAACACAGCTACGCGTGAAACCGACTCTGTGTCACTCGAAGCGTCCGCGTACATACTTAGGCCTGTAACACACCCTACGTAAGTACGCGAACGCGGACGCTTCGAGCTACCGCAAAGTCGCTGCGTTCTGAAGTGTGTCACCCAACACAGCGTAAGCGCGAGTCGCAGTTCCGAGCTTCGAAGCGAGGGGGGGCGCCATAGCAGGTAACAACAGGCTGAAGCAGTCTTCTTCCATTTGTGCCGTCTACCACTTGGTCTTTCGCAACTGTCCTGGATCACCCCCCGAGGACTTGGGTTTACTACCCCCACAGGGACATAAGAACGCACGTTACAGTAAGTGTGTACGACCCAGATGTTCGTTTGCGGTGGCCTGGCGTTGTCATTTGCGTTCGTGTACGTACGTGGGGTGGGTTTCCGGCCTAACATTCTGATAAACGTTTATGTTCCTCACGTGCCAGTGTGTGATCGTGAAATCTACAAACAGCGACTCGTGGACACATGCAAGGGGCGGGGACTGGGAGGGGCAACTAACACACGCGTACCCTACCGAGGCACGGACACGATCACAGATGCACACAGCAACACGATTAACACAGTCGAGCGCGATCCATTGTTCTGCGATCGTGCGATAATGCCTTGGAGTCTTTAAACCAGTTCTCTGTGAGCCAAAAATAAAGCCTCTCACTGTTCTGGTCAGGGTATCAGCTAAACAGAGGCTTAGTGTACAGTCTTTGAGCATTTCCAGCAGAATTATGTATCATAAACCAGCGCTGGCTTTAGAAAAAGAGGCATTTGTTGAAATCTCTTGACGGACAGGCTAGATGGAGGGAGACTCTGGTCCAGCCAGCAGCGAGGCAGAAGCAATCGCTGAAAACACAAGGATGTGTTTAGTTTGGGCTTATTAACAAGAGAGGGAATTGGCTTTCTGCTACTTCCTGTAGCATTCCTGATCACCCTGTCTCTGGCACATTTCTGTCATTTTTCAACCCCTCCCTTTCCAGGTCTGGTCCGCTGCGAACAAGACAAGGCAACCAGAGGTCAAACGAAAAAATACAGCGTGGCCTTCCACAGTCTGGGTGTCACAGTTCCTGTTGGTTGACATTCAGGCTGCTTGAAGCGTAGTTTCACAAGCGTACATCGTACAAGACACTAAAAAAAAAAGAAGTGTTCTAAAACACTTTGCCACAAGTATGTACGCATCCATGAATTTAGTTCCTTTTCTGCTTTTCTGTTTTGTTTGTTTGTTTGTTCTCATTCTGCACAAAAGTGATTCGGCATCTGGGTGCGCATCGCGCTTTGTCCCGCCAAAACAATTCTCTCATCTCGTGGCCATGTCAGCCTGCTGTTCCGCTTCAGCTAATTCGCTGCATATAGCGCATTCTCAGTAATCTCAAGTAGGGAGACTATCGTTCGCTTACAGCGCGCTGTAGCCTACTCACCGATCACTGCGTTAAATGCCTTCAGTTCCACATTGCTCCGTTCGGAAGAAGACCGCACACTTAAATTACCCTCAGTCAAGTCTCATCAACTCAGGCAATGAGAGGAATCTTACCGAACGCCCGGTTGACACGATCGCATTACTGTTATAAGGATTCACTCGGATCAAATTAATAACGAAAGATTATTAGACATGCTACACTGAAAACTAATTTCCTACGAACCTAAGCGCTGGCGAGCGTGGAGCAATCGGTCGGGAAAATGTGAAAGCGTCAGCGCAAGCTAGTTCTATAATTCTGAGTGAAACATCAGGCGAATACATTTAAAAGCTTTAGCGCGTCCACGCAAAACGGGTTGTGTTCTCGGTTCTTTTGCGACTTCGGTTTCGTGTGAGAAGAAGACGTCTCGAAACCCCTCGGGAAACGGTATGCCGGAAGAGCGAACAAAAAAAAAACACTACCTAAACGGTTGCCTCATGCGCTACAAATCTACAAATGCGACTGATGAACTCAAATTTACCTGAGACCCTGTTACATGAACAAAGACGGACGGTTCACATGGCAACGGAGACCAAGGAAGTCCCAGCGGGACTTCCGATGAAGTTTCTAGAAAAACTCTACGCTATCCTATTCTTATTCTATCATCATGACTAATAGTTGTTCAAAAGATACTCATAGGGACATGACAAACACAAACACTCAGCACATGGACACAGAGACCACTTTTTAAAAAGTGTCAGTTTGTACAAGATACAATTATACAGTCAGTTGGCAAATAAGAATGATATACAGTCTCTCTTCTTTTCTTACCTCTATGGAAGATGAAAGAGGAGTTCATACACAAATTCCCCAATGAGACCACAACAATATAATGTTCAACAATAAATATTCTACTATATTTAACGCACAAATATATGGCTACGGGTTATAGCTTAGCATCGCAAAGAATAAATAGTTTTGCTGGGTGGCTTTGCATGTTCAGAAGTAGAAAAGCAAGCACTCCATGTGTCCTATGCTACCACTGTGCTTCATTCTAAAACAGCATAAGGGAGAATAAGTATTGAAGAGTTCACATAGCGTCAGAGTTTGGGCATAATTAATTACCCCAAAGCCAAAAGTGAGGATTCACACAGACCCAATGCAGTGGTTTCCCATTGAAAACACACCAAAAGGAAACAAAACAGTAAAAAGCAGGCATAGATGAAAGATTGTTTTCTCAGCATTTGAACATCTAAAATGTATTTCTGGCTATTCTGTTGCCAGTGAACAGATATTGCGTGTGTGTGTGTGTGTGTACAGTACCAGTAAGCAGATATGTTGAGTGTGTGAGAAAGTGAGCGAGAAAGAAGGTGAACGTGTGCGTGTTTGTGTGTGTATGTGTGTGTGTGCAAAGTCCAAATACTGGCACAGAATCACCAAATATTCTGTTGTGTTCTCCATTTCACCGCTGTGGGCGGTTTTGGGCATGCATTCTGTGCTTCTGGGGACGTCTGACCTTTTACCACAAAGGCACAGAAAAATGAAAAACATGAAAACCACATCTGGAGAGAGAGAGAGAGAGGCCCTGTGGAGTCCGGGGCCTGGCTGGAGAGGTCTGACCAATGGGAAACACGAATCGCTCCGACAAACCTCCCCGTCAAAGGGGTTCTACGCGGATCGCCGTGCCAACCAAGCAGCCGCCGCTCACCGTGAAGAACAACGACGGCCGAGCCGCGGGGGGACGGCGCCGGACGGGAAGCCACGCCCTGGCTCCGCGAAGAAGACTCGAGACGGGAAGGAGAGGGAGGAAAAGGGAAAGGGGCGGGGCTTCCACCCGTGAGCCGGTTGCCGTGGGGTCGGGGGGGAAGGGGAGGGGGCGGGGGCGGGGCCAGGGAAGCGGGAGGGGGAGGGGGAGGGGGAGGGACCGCAACTACTGGTAATGGGATCCCAGCTCGAAGTCCTTTGGCGGGAGCTTGAGCCCCAGCGAGTTTGTCCCCAGGGGGTCGATCATGTTCCGGTAGCGCTCCCCGCGGTGCTTCATCAGGAAGGGGCCCCAGTCGGGCTGGGGGGAGCACACCAGCTTCAGCCGCTGTGGAGAAACAGGACCTCTTACCCACGGTGCACTGCTGCTTCTACATATCCAAACAGCATCTCTTACCCACAATGCACAGCTGTTTCCGCATTTCCAAACAGCATCTCTTACCCACGGTGCACTGCTGCTTCCACATATCCAAACAGCATCTCTTACCCACGGTGCACTGCTGTTTCCACATTTCCAAACAGCATCTCTTACCCACGGTGCACTGCTGTTTCCACATTTCCAAACAGCATTCCTTACCCAAAATGCATTGCTGTTTCTACATTTCCAAAGAGCATCTCCTACCCACAGTGCACTGCTGTTTCCACACTTTTAATAGCATTTCTTACCCCCAGTGCACTGCTGTTTACACATTTTACCAGTATCTGTTACCCACAATGCACTACTGTTCAAACACAAAATAACAACATGCAGAGTGGGTGGTTCTGCATGCAGTGGGTTTGAAATTTTTTCAATTCCACAGGGGCAGCTTGAAATTTAGCAGAGTTACAAATTTTTTAAAATTCTGTGATATTAAAAATAACGGGGCTTATAAATACATTTTTGTAACAGCATGGATTTAACAGGTACTCAGACTGTCTAAAGGATAAACCCATTTTTCCCCATTGATTTGGACTGGTATTAATTTTAGGGAGAGTACACATCGTACTAGGATAATTAGCGCCGCTCATTTTGTAATTCCACACCTGTCAATCTCAAACTTAATCACACCAGGATAATACTGTATTGCCAAAGGTGTGTGACTGTAACACTGAAGTCACTGTGTTTGTCACAGTTGTTTTTTCTGTACGGTAAAAAAACATACCTAAGGGGAAGGCAGAATTCCATACCATTTTCTTCTAACAAGTCTTAAACGTACAATATTTCAAAAGGTGATTGGTGGATATTTTCTAGCTGTACGTCCACAACAAGTAGGAGCAACCAGAACGAATCCCCAATTTCCCTCGTAGTGCTGGTCATCACCGATGCGCTCTGTGATTGGTGGAGCCCCTCCCCCGTTTTCTCCACGAGTAACGTGATAGGACGACCGTCTCATCGCCACTTCGCAATCCCAGGTTACTGGAGCGCGTGGTTCTTGTCCGTAATGTCTCTAATGGCCTGATTCATCAGCCCTAGACCCATGCAAACGAGCAGACCCCTGTTCCTTACAGTGGAGTCACAGGCACGTTCTGAGCAGGCAAACTCACCACGGAGCACGTGCAGAAAGAACTGAACACGCCCCGCCCTCCTCCTTTCAGACGAGAAGGAGAAGCTCAACTCTTAAAATCAACGCATATCCTCATAAGACCCCGCCAATACATTTTTGTCCCCTGTAGGGGGTACGGGTCTCTGCCTTTAATCTCAAACATATATCCCACTGTGCTGAAACTGACGCACCAAAGGACGTTTAACAAAAATGTATATATTTATATTTTTGAAAACGTTTTTGCTGCAACGTGTATTTGTCACCCCAGACACCAGACACTCATGTCGAAAAATTGAAAGGCTTGAGCTTTTTTTCAGCGGGGTCTGGGGAGGACGGGACGGCCGCGCTCGCCGAAAGCTCGGCGCTGAAGATTGATCGCCGCGTGCGGCCGCGCCCACCGGACCTGCGGCGTACCGCCCCCGGGCCCCGCCGGCCCCGCTCTGTGATTTAATAAGCTCATTTCATTCGGGGACCCCGAGAAACCGTTCCTTTCTTATTGCCGGGCGTCGTGCGCTAAGACGTCTTCGCCCACCCCTCCCCCTTTACCTCGACGAAGGAGCCGGGGGCCAGGTACATCTTGATGACGAACATGATGGGGATCCAGATGACCGAGCAGATGACCATCAGCCAGCCCATGACCATGGACCAGGTGGGATAGGTGTAGTCCTCGTAGGTCATCACCTTCCACTGGTACAGACTCAAGCCCAGGATGAACTGCATCATGGGGGGGGCGGTGGGGAGAGATGGAGAGTTAATACACCGGGGGTGCGGAAGGGGGGGGGCGATCCGTTTCGAGATTTTGAGTCAACTTCTGCACTCAGTTATTTAACACTTAGAAGAGTAGGTTTTTTGGAATGTTTTTTCAAAATTCTTAGTTAGTGTTCAAGAACTCCACTGCTTTAAATTATTATTAAGTAATGATTGTTACATCAGCATTGCATATTTTTGATCTTGCACCTTAATTAGCTCGATCATATATTGATCCTACATGTGTACGAGTAACAGCTATAGCTGCAAACTGCAAGTACATCCTGAAGATTTTACTGTGCTCAAGTACAGGAGCGAACCAGGGCAGTTTACAGGGCGAGCTGTCAGAAAACTAACACTAAGGTTATTTAGTTAATCGGCTAGAACTAAAACCAGCACGCAGACCGGCCCTCCAGGACCGGACTGGTGCGCCCCCGTAATACGTGGTTCATCAGTGGCTGGGCAGCTCCATTCTTGCAGGGCCGATGCGTCTGCGGGTTTTCATTGCCACCGATTACTCCGGCTGAACTGGCTGATTAGCTGGATACGCTTGTGCTGGTTTAACCGCAGGTTAACCGCGAGAAGACGGTTCACGTTGGCACACTGGAACAGCCTTCAGCTGCCATTTTGTGAAGTTATCAAGAACAGCAGTTAAAATATCAAGTAGTAAAATGATCAGGCTAATTAATAATTAAGAGCAGAAGTTGGCCTGAAATCCAGGAAAGGGAACGGCCCTCCTTGTGCACCCCCGCTGTTGATAGTCCCGAGGTCTGCAGTCAAGACACCCACCCCCCCCCTGTGAGACTGTGTAGTTAGTCCCTCATGAACAAAACAATAGACAATAAAAAGCTAATAAAAAGCCATCAAGATGGACAGCATTCTTGGATGCCAAACATCCAGCCGCTGCCAAAGGATCTGAAAGGGAACTTCCGCTGGCAAAATCAGTGGCACTGAACCACTCTACCACTCAAATCAGTGGCACTGAACCACTCTACCACTCAAATCAGTGGCACTGAACCACCCTACCACTCAAATCAGTGGCACTCAACCACTCTACCACTCAAATCAGTGGCACTGAACCACTCTACCACTCAAATCAGTGGCACTCAACCACTCAAATCAGTGGCACTCAACCACTCTACCACTCAAATCAGTGGCACTCAACCACTCAAATCAGTGGCAACTGAAACCACACCCCTGGATGCTCAAAACAGTCTATTGCCCAAAAGGGGCCTTTTTAGTATGGAGTCAGAGGCCAGCAATCCCATAGTGCATTGCAGAATGCATGTTTTTTTTTTCCAGTGCACATTCCCTCAATACTGTTTTCAGTATTGAATGAACAACACAGGGTCAAACAGGGTTAACCTGATCGATGATATGGTTTGCCACTGAGACCACCGGATGCATAGCTTTTAATAGGACTGATCGGCACTGTATCTACCAATAGGTCTTTCACACACATTCCTCAGCATAAGGAGACTTAGGGGTGATTTGATCAAGGCCTTTAAATTCATAAAGGAAATCAACAGAGTGAAATGCTACAAAAGACTCCTCAGGTTGAGTTGCGTCAGTAGAACGAGGGGACATAAATGGAAACTCGAAAAAAAGGTCAATTCCGTACAGACGTTAGGAAGAATTTTTTCACGGCCAGTGTGTGGAATAGCCTGCCAGGTCACGTAGTAGAGGCAGAAACTCTGGGGGGTTTTCAAGACCAGGCTTGATACGGTGTTAGATACTATCGAGCTCTGTAGGTAATCAGAGCACTAGGTGCAATTTTGTCAGGAAAATGGCCAGCATTGTTGGGCTGAATGGCCTGTTCTCCTCATTGTGTCATGTTATGTTATTTCCCAAGGCTGAAAAAAAGGCCTGTGGAGTAGCACTGCAGAACTTTGCCTAATTTACCTAATCCGTTGACTGCAAGGTCTGTTTCGAGGTGAGCCCCCTGCCAACGTACCCTTCAGCAAGGTTCCTCCCCCTGAAGCGCTTCAGCAAATATCCAGCGGTATGACCGCGCAGCGCGTAAAAACTGCAAGCCTTCCGAACGGACTCAGACACGGGGCGTGCGCAAAGCGTTTAAATAACGTAACGAAGCGATTTGTCACCCGCGGTTAACCGCGACATCGACGGCCTGTTTCCCCGTAAATAACGAACGCGGCGGTCCCCTGGCGGGATTAAATGCGCTCCGCACCTTTCCGTGAAGCAGGCGGTGTCGTAAGCGTCCCCCGCCGCCGCCGGCGGCTAGCTCGCGCGCAGCAGCGGCCGTAGGCAGCGGACCTTTACTCCATTACAGGATAGCAGACGCCTATCCGAGCACTTACACACTTTTCATGCTACTTATCCTTTATACACTGGTATATCGAGCACTAGTACTTGCTCAGGGTCAACGGCAGTCTTACCGAATCGAACCTGCGACTCGTTACAAGGAGTCCTACATGTGCCACCTCCTAGGCCGTCTCTGGGATAATTTCCCAACGCGGCGTCGTTGAAGATATCTGTGACGCTTCAGACGCTCAAACGTGCGTATTTATCTAGACAGGCGAGCGCGCCTTCGTCTAACCCAAGCTTTGCGAAGCCCCCCGGAAGTAGGCCTAAGCCTGTACTGCGCGTGTTGAGGGAAAAACACTGGAGCTCGTGTGAAAATTAATGGGGAATATCAAACTTTCGAAAGCAAAATGAAACCTCCCCGATGGTATTCTTGGACTCGATTGACGACCGGCACATTTCATATGATGAGCAGATTGTAAAAATATACTACACAATATGTACATTCTATTAAATATTTTTCCCCTTCAGGGCCAAAAGAACCATTGTTTCACAAACTGCGGCACATAACGAAATATATTTGGAGTTCAAAATGGCCTTGGTTTTGTGCATTGGATTCACTAGACAGCGGGCTATTTTGCCCTCAACATGCCCAGAGGCGTTATAACTTCCTAGGCTTCGCCGCCTGGCCCCTCCTACCCTCTCCACCTCCAACGTACGCTCTGCGGTTCGAATGTCATTCCCGCGGGCGGGCCGGGTGAGAATGCGTCGGACGTACCGTGAGAATCGTCGGCGTCACGAAGGCCCAGCAGATCCGCCAGAACCTGTTCGGCTGGAACCCGATCATCATTTCGATGTCTTCGCAGAACCTCTGCAAGCCTGAGAAATATAAAAGGTTGCGGAATGAGAGCCGCAATGTCGCTTTGCAACCGCCTGACGGGACGCCATCTTGGCTCCATTTATAGACACGGCGACGCGAGACAACAAGTGACCTAGTTTCACTTCGGCTGAAGTCGGGGAGAGGTAAACAGGGCTGCGAAATGGTGAACGTTTCCCGGGGGAGCGACGGCCTTAGCGGGAGAACGATTAGCGCGGCTCACGTTTAAATTAAAAAACCCGGCCTATCCGCTGCGACATTCCTGTGGAGGAAAACGGTTATTTCATACGAGGAATGTGCTTCACGAGGGATTGAGGAAAGCATTCTGAGGTTACCAAACTGACACGAAGACGAAATCTCCCACAGCGGAGCTCAAGCTCGATTGACAGGGTGTTAGAGACATCGTGTGGTCAAGAGGGGTAATGTTCTTATTTTCACACAGCGCTCTGGTCAACAGTCGGGCCGCGTACCTGCAGATTCAATTGCGGGCAATTGCGCCGATTCGGAAGCCGCTTATGTTACAGTGCAAAAAACGTATTAAAAAATTATTATGTTGATGTATGCGCGATTTTCAAAGGCGATTCGCTTACCGTATATATACGAGACTCCCACCAGTTCAAAAATGGCTATGATGACGAGGGAGTATGAGGCTGCGAAGGTGTCCACCAGCTGTAGCATGTACATCCCACTCTGTTGCACCAGAAAATAATACAGACTGTTACACAAACAGAGCAAGCAATCCAGCTCCTGCAGCATTGTTTCTTTACCTGAACAAATTCATCACTTGAGACTTAAAGGCACAGGGTACTGTGCAGGATTTTTACCTAGGAAGGTATCTTGCAAGCTCGTGGGGCAACAGTTTGGGGAAAGAGCCATCCCCAAACTGTTGCCACAACGGTGAAAGCACAGAATCATGCAGAATGGCATTGCATGAAGATTTGCCTGCACTGGAACAGAGGGGCCTAGCCCAAACCATGAAAAACAGCACCAGACCAAGGGCCGTCCAGATACTTTTGGTCATATACTGTAAGTTACCCGGATGTTTGAGTTCTTCCATGGCCTAGATTTTTAAATCTCTCCCGAGAGGCCAGTGGTACTGCTGGCTTTCTTTGCTACCTGGTAATTAATTGATTGAAGTGTGTCACTGATTGGCCGGGGGGTTCCGCTCAAGTGGTGTCCCAGGTTTAATTTAGTTCCTGCTTAGACGGGAAGAATGGAAACCAGCAGCACTACTGGCCTCAAGGGAGAGATTTGAAAATCTAGGCCAGGGAAGAACTCAAACATCCGGGTGACTTAGCTCAGTACCCCCAGTGTACGGGATGCTGTGTTGCGCTAATTATTTTAACCGTTAACAGAAAGCGCGACCGAAAGGGTTGCCCTCTCCATTTCGATAGCTCTTCATTAACACAAGCCTGCGTACGACTCCCAGCGGAACCAGGACCGCTCGGGGGAATCGCGAAAACGAACGCGTCCAATTAACACCGGAACAGATCGCGCGCACTCCAGCGGCTGTGCTCCCAGCCACGCCTTAGCAGGAGAACGAGGGAGCGCTAAAACGAGATCGCGAGTCTGCCGAGGCTGACAGATGTGCGGAATTTCAAATTTTCCCCAAAGACAGAGAGAGAGGAACAGAGTAAATAAAAATTAATGGGCATCAATGATAGATGGGGAAGTCCGGAGCATGGGTGTCTAATTCAAGTCGTGGAGGGACGCGGCGTGCAGGTATTCGCGGTATTCCTTTAAAGGGAACGTGAAACACTTGGCAATATGACTGATTCATTTTCTTTTTACCTTAGATAACATGGCCCTGTATTCTAAAATCTAAATCACAAGGAGTGGTAAAAAAAAAGAAAAAAAAAGGTGCTCCAAATAGCAAGAGAATCTCAAAAAATTAAAAAGAGAGCAAACGTTTTATGTAAACAAAACAGTTTCTAAACGAGGGTGTAGAAACTGCTATAGAGTTCTGGGGTGTGAATTACAAGCCACAAAGAGAACTGTGCTGGCGCGTTGCGTCCACAGACTTTCTCAGGCTGAGTAAAGGTTTTAGAAAATGCGCGTGGACAAATTACCTGAATCAATGACACTGAAATGCACCACAGAACCAGTAGACACTATGGGTCAATTGCAGAGTGTAAACCTCAGGTTTAAATCTCTAGACCAGAGAACTACACTGCAGCTGGAAGCGCTATCCGAATCTGTGAAACACGGATTAGCTGTTTCAGTGGCAAGGCAGTTCAGTGGTCTTAAACTCCGGCTAAGAACGCTGCAACTGACCCTGTTGCCAGGGGTGTAGCACAAAATGATGCGCTCTGTTCCTATGCAGTCTCTGTGGGGCCCCTTAAAATAGTAGACCAAAGCAAACTTTTTAGTCCATGCCTTTTGAGCCCCCTCCCTGCCTCCCTCCTTTCAGGATGTCAGAACGAGCTTCTCACCTCTGTGATCATGGGGAATCCGAGGATGAAGAAGCAGAGGCAGCATACGAGCGTGAATATGGGCTTGTGTTTGCGCAGGTACTTGGGGAACTCATCAGACACGGAAGTCACGATGGTTTCGATGGTGGCGAACTGGGAAAAGACAGAAAAAGCGCGTCACACATCACCTGTGCCCAGAGAAGCGATCCGTGGAAAAAGTAGTATTTGCCGTTGTGCACAGAAGCTGAGTCATTCGGGTTTGAGAGAAAGTGGCGTTCGTTTTGCTTTAAAACCTCGAACTGCAGCTTTAACCCTGCCGTATGCTAATTGACTAATTTATTTGCGTGACTGAGCAAAATTACAATCAAAACAATATCTCGACTTAATGAACGTTCTGCAGAGTGCGATGCCAATGTACGGCAGCCAATTAAGCAGGTCTGTAATTAAAATACCATCTGTAATTATAATATGCCTGATTGCGGTTGTTTCTTGGTAAGCGCGGTAGGTTAGGCTATATAAAGACAGCTTCCCGCCCCGTCACCTCAGCAGAGAAATGGGAGGGATTGAGGGACCTCTTGTGTGGAAAAACCCGAGAGGAACACTTCAGTGCTGCCACGGCACAGCACTTAAAATGCGTTTCATTTCATAACATTTGAGAAAGGCCAACCGCGCGAGCCGCGAATTCCGCTAATTACTGCTTTCACACCCGGAGAGCTGCAGCTGCGGAGGATCAACGGCTCACCCCCTCTCCACACACAGCATCCTCATCTTTCATTTATTAACCGTTATTAATCCTCACCTCTCAGCAGCAGTCGTGTATATGTAGCCATTTCAAAAATCATGGTTTTGTTATATTCCTTATTATATTTCCACTAAATATTTATTAGAAATATATTATTGACCGTTAGTTACCTAATACAGTCTGAAAAAGGATGTGTTAGTATTCAACACACTTCTCGAGTCACTACTTTTCTAATAGGCTACTTTGTGTGAAAATCACCCTACTATTGTGTTACAAATATACAATTTATGTGTCACAAAGGGTGACTTTTTAACACATACTGTGTTGAAAGTAAGAAAAGGTATTTCACGAGAAGTAACACAAAATGTGATGTTTTAACGCATCTGTTTTGAAAGTGTAGAATCCTACCTGGGGAATGCCAAATTCACTTTTTTAAAAAGTGAGTCGTATATAGTGTTTCAAACATTACCGAGGGGTTTTCAGTCACTCAATTTCATCAATTTAATAATTTCAGCGTTTTCTGCGCATGTTTTCTTCAATCTGCAGAACATTTCCCCCAAAAGTATTTAATTTAGGCTATGTCATAATTAATCTGCTTAACAATACTGCCATCTATGGCAAGGCTTCACTTTAAGCACTGACGTTAAGTGCAGCACCCAGGGCCACGCATCCCATAATTATGAGCTCCCGTGCCACCTGTGACGGTTACCATGGTATCCAGCCCCAGTGTCAGCAGCATGAGGAAGAAGATGATGGCCCAGAAGGGGGAGAGGGGAAGTCTGGTCAGGGCCTCGGGGTACACCACAAAGGCAATGCCTGGGCCTGCAGGTTGGACAGAGGAACAGGGGGAAACAGGTCACATGACTCACTGTAACAGTAATGCAGTGACATCACAGTACCTTCAGCAAGGCACATGACTAACTGAACACTGTTGCCTAGATCCCATAAATTAGTCCTGAATGATTGTTCATTTAAATGTAAATCCAAGTAGCCTATTCATTCTTTTTTCACATTCTTCGATTGCTGAACATGCTGAATAGCTTGCTTTGTAGGTAAAGACAAAAACTAGCACTTATAATTGTGAGAAAGTGGTAAGGACAAACGTTCAATGAATTATGGCCGATATCACAGTTCATTCGATGCGCCGTGAAAAGCGGGTTTCGTGGCCGAGTTCCGGTGTGTTAGCCTACACACCAGCTACGTCTAACCAGCGAGTCACTTTTTTCCCCACATAGATACAAGGAAAATATATTGATAATAACCTTCAAATTTGTCCTCAGGGTAAAAACGGACCCTTTTCTGAGTCTTAACAGCTGTGAAAACCTCCTAAATTGAAATTTTTTTCAGAATGAAATTTGTTGGGGTTTTCCTGGAGTGACCCTACCATAAGAAACAGTTAAATGTGGCCCTTTTTATGTTTTTATAAAAGCGGTAGGCTACAATGTCAGTGTAGGCTACATAGCTAGTCTCAGGAGTAGGCTATATTTTAACATTGTCGTTATGAAATCAGAAGTCATATTCAAAGTTAAGGACCACACATCTATTACAAGGGGAAATGTTATGATGATGTGCGTTTTGTTGTAAAAACGAGTGGTGTAGGCTAAGGCTGTATTTCTCTCCGGGCTGTGAAGTAAGAAACAGTTGTTAAACAGTTTATTTAGCGTCATGTTATGTATAGAGTTCATGAAAAATATTGATTTAGGGTTTGGGGGTGGGTCAATTCCTACCCTGTGGACACAGTAAGAGTGAGGGTTAAACAACGTCTGAAGGCGTGGGATTTCCACGTCGTTAGCATGAACGTTAGCGGGTGAGGGATTCGGTCAGCGCAACTTTCCCGCTGGACCCGCCGATCGCTTTACCTTCGTCGGCCACCTTCTCGATGGGCACCTTCAGCTCGTGAGCCATGAAGCCGATCACGGAGAAGATGACAAAGCCGGCGAAGACGCTGGTGGCACTGTTCGTACACGTCACTATGATGGTGTCCCTACGAGGAGAGAGGACGCAGCGGTGTGGGGTTAGAACAGAACCTCAGTGTCGCAGCCAGACCCGCGCTCTCTTAACATGTTATTTAATCAATGCTATTTCGCTTTACTCTTCACAATATCATTACACCGTTACTATTTTAGAACTACAAAGATAGTTACATTTTGACTATAATTAAGTTAGCCTATATATCAAATGGAACAATATATTAAATCAGACAGTCTTGGGTGGAGAATAACAGGTTTTTATTCTGCTTTCTATATTTTATTTATTAATGAATCACGCGCTGTAGTTTTCGGAAGACCCAAATCAGGTCTTTTTGTTCACGTTTCACCCCAAAATCGATATAAGCTATTTTTCACATATACGTGTGGTGTAGGCTACTTAGTAATTGTTTTTACTACGCGATGTTACAAGTTAAAGGCACGAGGGGTTCTTTCACGAACTGATTGCATCTTGGAAATAGCTCTGGGTCCTCTGGTGTATCAACAGTGCCCTCTAGTGGAAGACACGGACAATGGTCAGACCGAGCCAGAGAGAGCACCTGTTTGGATCACACAGGCACAATTGGCTTTTTGGAAACAAGCATAAGCAAGCACTAAACTCCTGCTCCGTAACAGTCTCTGTAGATGAAATTAATTGGTTGCCATTTTATTTGGCGGCACCTGCATCTTTGTTTTCTCCGCATTCGTATTGTTCATGAAATAAGTGCGGTTTTGGCACAAGTCCTCCCGAAATGTTTTTCCTGGCGCTAAGAATCTTTTTCTCTTTTTTTCGCTCCTCATTAAATATGATGAAATCGACTGTTGTGTGAAATATTCTTCTGTGGGTGAGAGCGAAAGACGTTAAAAAGAAATTAATATTGTTAATTAGAATCAGCTGTTAAACAGATCATTTTGTGAAACAGGACAATAGCTTTGTTGCCAAAGATGGTAATACCCAGTACTTGCTGGATATGTGATGTCTTGACAGACATTTATGATGCATATTCCACACTAAGAGGACAATGGACAGCATTCGGACCCAGAAAAAAAAGAAAAGAAAATAACTTGTACACCAAAACCAAAATTGAACATCATGTTCCATCTGGGTACAAATAAGTACCTTTTACAAGCCAAAACAGGTAGTAATTAATTAGGTATTGCTGACAAAGGGTACAATTTTATGTACCTATAGGGTACCACTGCAGTGACGAGCACCTGTACCTTTTTAGGCACCTTGCATCCTTAAATTTTAAAAAGTTTTTTTTTTATATTGATATCTGCATTTTATGCAACCGTGTGTATTTGGAGGTGCTGCATTATTGCCCTACAAAACTAGTTCTATTATTCAATGAACAGATGTCCTTATCATACTGGGTTTTTTTTTAAAGCTGCTTTTACCTGAACAAAGCACACGCTGTTCCTAATCACAGAGACAGGCAGTCACGTCTCGGCCCAGAGAAGGTGGGACGTGTGTGTATCATATCAGGGGCTCTGAGGGTACAGTATTTAAACCAGGAACAGATGAGCAGTGCACTGAGGGCCACTGCAGCGTGAAGTTCTGTTGCGTTTCAGAGATCCTACCGCTGGCCCGGCGTGATCACAATAAACTCTCCTTTCTTTCACAAAGTGTTAAGTGGCGAGTTTCCTGCATTGTCCTGACTCCAGGGAAAGAAGCACTGCTTCCTAACAAAACCGAAAAACTTGAGAAATTGCAATATACACCGCACACCCATTCGTGGTTTTTGGTTCCTACACTGTGGGCGGCAGTGTAGTATGATGGCTAAGGAGTTGGTCTTAGAACCTAAAGGTTGCAGGTTCGATTCCCCGGTAGGACACTGCCGTTGTACCCTTGAGCAAGCATTGCTGCATTGCATTGCTCCAGTATACTGTATATCCAGCTGTATAATTGGATACAATGTAAGTCGCTCTGGATAAGAGTGTCTGCTAAATGCCTGTAATGTAATGTACTAAGACCTGTAGCAGGTGCAAAACCTTTGAGCACACACAAAACAAGTAACACAGCCAATGATTGGTGCAAAACCAATAGCATGACCAATCATCAGTTATGTTATTGTTCTTGTAAGTGCTAAAGGTCTTGGTAAATCAGGCCCTAGGTGTACTACCACTTCCACTCCCACTGTTTGCAGTGGCGCAAATCAGGAGTAAGGAGAGCTGTCGAGTGTATGAACGATAAACAGAAGCAGCCATGTTTAAGCTTCAGTTGCTTTCCTGAAGAAGAGATTGTCAGAAGAAGTACCGAGCACCAAGCTCGCCCTACCACCCGTCTGTCTACCTCACTGGCTACTGAGAACGTGAAATATAATTTTATTTTATTGTTTTTGGTATCAAATGTGAGGTGCAACCCTCAATTAATATGAATAACAAAAAAAATGCTAAATAAAATTCCCTAATTGTTTATCAAACCATTGTCTATGCTTTATAAGAAGTAAAAATACATAATTTTATTGTGATATCACTCTTTCTTTAATGCCGTGGCAGGGCTCGGTCTAGGACAGGAAATCGGTGCAATTTGGGTTAAAGGGACGCGCGTGCCAGGGCCGTGTTAACCAGCCCAGTGGTTTAAAAGTGCGCTCCTCTTCGCAGTACGGGTCTGAGAATCCGCAGACTAGGCGAGAGACAGAGACTGAGAGAAACCGCTAAAAGGTCGTTTTAATTAATAGCCGATCCTGTTACGTAAGACAGAACGAAAAAAAAAAAAAAACTGTGCAGTTCTTCCTTTTGAAAGTCGGAGCAGCAATGTCAATTTACTGATGTCAAAATATACAACCTTCCATTATCTAACCCGTATATTCCTTGTCAGGGTCACGGGGGATGGGGGGGGGGGAGGGTTTGTTGGAGCCTATCCCAGCATGTAGTGGGCGAGAGACAGGAATACACCCGGGACAGGTCGCCATCGCAGGGCCCACACACCATTCACTCACACACACTCATACCTGTGGGCACTTTAGACTGTCCAATTAGCCTACCTGCCTGTCTACGGACTGTGGGAAACCAGAGCTGAATACATCATTGTTTATGTAGGCCTTGTAGACTCACAATAACTACAATTTGAAAGAATAAATAATAGAAACAAGTTGTGAAATGCTGCATCATTTAGGTATTAACAGACCAATGTACAAATGTTGGCTATGAAAACGTTTACTTATGTTATTTCTGTGATGACATCGTAGTATTATGCATAGCTGGACACTCTCATTATCCAGGCAATACAAGGTGGATATTATTTAAGAAGACGTCAATGCCAAGTGTAGAGAAATACACGGCATTAAAAACACGCCCCGTCGATGTCCCGTCTAGCAACTGAGACTGTAATTGACATTTTAATTAAGGAAGCTCACTCGTTATAAGCTGATGGCAAGATTGCCGGAAAAATATCACAAGTAGTGATTAGCGCATGTATAAACTGAACGAGATGCCATTTTTCTGTCACATCTAATTACTGTCTGCGACAAACACACTCAAATTGCCGCATAAAAACGTTTTTTAATCGCCTGAGTTCCTGTCACCTCTGAAGCAATGATGCCAAATTGAAGTGCTTATAGTGAGTATATTAAACAGAGGGGAAAAAGTTCTTATACACTACCGCTGTTTACAGATCTGTTTAATGTAAGCTTATCACTTGAACTGGCAATAGAAATGTATACGAGGCAGACTGGAAAGCACCCTCCGATTTGTCTGGTCACATGTCAAATTTCAAATGTGCTCAAATCAGAGACTGTAAAAAATAGGCTCAAATACTATTTAACGGTTCTCCTGCTCTCTAGTCCCTCTAGTGGCTGGACACAGTACAGCTTTACTCAGTTTTTCTTCCATTGAGTTTGATTATGAACTGGCCAACTTCTGACAGAGATCACTTTTTGATATTCATTCTGCACATTGAGATTAGAAAAACTTTGTGATTCCAGCAAGAAGAATTGTTGAATGGTGGGATAAATTCATATTTCGTTGTTTTTAATGCTCACTTTTTCTGCTAAAGGAAATACACTAACAAGGTAACATTAAAACTACATCTTACTTGTTAAATACCCCCAACCCTATCCACAGTTTGGTTCAGGAATCACAGGTGACTTAACATCCTTTCGAATGCCATTGACAGAGTTAAGTACTTAAATATTACATAATATCAATTTCACTAGGGTGTAATGTGTTTACAATGAAGCCATATTATATTTGATATTATTTTGACATCTTATTATATACTACATTATCTTTTACTTATTAAAAACTGAGTATGCATACATGCTTATAGTTAGCGCAATTGCATGACAGTAGGTTTTCCGTCATGCAGTTGTGCTAACTTCAAGCATGTATGCATAGACCTATGTATATTTTATGTCATAGTCACTTTGGGCAGCATCCATCCATCCCTCCATTATCTATACCTGCTTATCCTGGGCAGGGTCGTGGACGGTGCTGGAGCCTATCCCAGCGTGCACTGGGCGAGAGGCAGGAATACACCCTGGACAGGCCACCAGTCTATCACAGACTGTAGGCAGCAGATTACAGGAAATACATACTCTCCTTATAATCGTCTGCAAATCTTAAATTTCAACAATTAATTTATGTTTTTGAACGGAATTATTGCATTAAATATCAAAACGGCATTTATAATCAATTGTCATCATTGAGCAAAATGGATACGAGTAATACTAAACCTTACGACAAGCAAAGTCAATGACAGGCTTCTGCCAATTTAGAAACTACACTTATATTGCCTAGACTAGAGTGAAAACAAACTACCCATTAATCAGCCACATAAAATGCTCCAATAGGGCGACATAGCTCAGGAGGTAAGACCGATTGTCTGGCAGGCGGAGGGTTGCCGGTTCAAACCCCGCCCTGGGCGTGTTGAAGTGTCCTTGAGCAAGACACCTAGCCCCTAACCCCTAACTGCTCTGGCGAATGAGAGGCACCAATTGTAAAGCGCTTTGGATAAAAGCGCTATATAAATGCAGTCCATTTACCATTTACCAATACTTCATTCATTTATAGCATTAACAAGAACGAAATCAGCAATAATAGGTGACTTTGATGCTCAATAATTGCCATCACCAACATCAGCTGTCTTATATGGATCATTTAACATTTATCTTATATTGCCGGAAGGCACGTAAAACATTTGTGAATACAGGCCCGCTCCTACGTCAGCGGGAAATTTCATTGCCGAACTAGCAATCAAAATATTAGTCAAGAGTCTCCGTCAAAGCCATTGTGTGGCTCGGTGTTTTCCTGATACAGGGAGCTCGGGTGTCCTAATTGCCTCCCACAAGCCCACACTTGACTGAGCACGCACACCCCCACATCCCCACGGGAGGGGAGTCCTGGACAGAACGGTGCTCAGCTCAGCACACGTTTTAAAAAACTAATTTACGGCTCCATGCAGTTTATTTAGAATTTATTTATTTATTTGGCTGAGCACAACAACATTTTTCAAAAATGAGATAGGACTTAACAATGGGGGTTTTTTTCATTCTGGGCAATGAAAAAAATCCCCCCTCAAAAAAGCAAATTCAGTTTCCAAAACATGATTTCAGATTCATATTCAGACAGAAAATATGAAATAAAAAAATATTTTCCATCAAATATTGCCACGGAATCCCAATAGGAGACAAACTGTGTAGAAATCATACTGGGTCCAGCCACTAGGGCCAGACTAGTTACTGCAGGTGAGTTATCATCCTATAGCCTTTTTCTATAATGTTTTAAAAGGCCGGAGTACATTCGAACTCGTCCTCCATAGAAAACCTTACAAGAGCCTCGATATCCTTCGGTTTGTTTCACGCCATTGATCTTAACAAGAGCCCCCTGGACAAGACAGCCCCAAATGCATCAGTGCTCCGTATTTGATGGCAGGTACAAGGAGCTTTTCCTTTTTTTTCCCTATTGATGCCAAATGTGCCAGATGGTGTACATGGCCAAAAGGATTCGAAGTCCATATGCTTGAATTTGTTGGTTGATGTCAGTGAAGGTTTTATTTGTGTAACCTTGTCAAACAGCCTGTTAGTGTTGAATTATCATTTTTATGGTAGATTTTGAGGCATGGTGACCCCAAGATGCAACTGAACTTTGAACCTTGAACTGGGTTCTTCTTGGCCTCCCACACCATCATCCAGGGGGACCTGGAGAGGAAGTGGAAGTAGAACTACACCGCTTTTCAGGGTGGTGGGGGGTGGGCTCAGGTCTTTTGGGGAGGTCAGATCTCTTCTGGGCAAGGCTGTCACCTCATTTTTTGTGCCCTATTGAAAAAGGAAGTAGGACAGCCACAATACAGTTCAAGACTAATATGAACTTAAATTGAATTTTATCGCAGATTAATCTTTGTCTGATTTTATTTAAAAGAATGTCCAGGGGTGCATTTTAAAACTTACATTTTGTGAAAAAATTATATTACTAATAATAATATTATTATCACAAAAAAACTGTTCATTTTCAGTCTCGTTTCTGTTCTACAGCTGTATTCCCCTCATTTTTGTAAAGGGTGTTAATAATTCTGGACCTGACTGCATTTGCCCATTATTTTTAACTACCATAATGCCCCAGATGATATAACTGAAAAGACTAAATAAAAGATAATTAACCGATACTCATCACACAATGGTGTAGCAGCCCACGTGGGTAGGTGGCTTTGTGCAGATCATGCTGGTCTTTTGTGGCGAGCAAAATGCATCAGTTCAGGGCCATTCAATGGGGAGCTCAATGTTTAATTTGCTGATGTCTGCAAGGTACCTGAAGGTGGTCTTTGCCAAAATAAGCTTCGACGGCAATGCAACTGATTTGGGGTTATTATATAAAATTTTGAAATGCCATGTCATTTTGTAATTACTAACTGTTGTAATCATAGCATTGCATTATTCAGCAATATTGGTACAGGGAATGTTTGTTTGCTTGCCTATTAGGTTGCCTATTTGAATTTTTTTCCTCTGTCTTTCAAATGCTAGGTTTTGAAATTGTTATATTTGCTGGTATAATTTTTGCCTTTGGAGAGGACTAACCTGTCTAACAGGACCTGTCTAACCCACTGTGGTGGGTTAGATTACATTTACATTACATTACAGGCATTTAGCAGACGCTCTTATCCAGAGCGACTTACACAACTTTTTTACATATCACTTTACATTGTATCCATTTATACAGCTGGATATATACTGAAGCAATGCAGGTTAAGTACCTTGCTCAAGGGTACAACGGCAGTGTCCTTACCCGGGACTCGAACCTGCGACCTTTCGGTTACAAGCGCAGTTCCTTACCCACTGTGCCACACATCTCCTCAAAATGTACCTGGACTATCACCACTCTGCAGGGCACTCCCAATCTAGGATCACTCTTATCACTTCTACCCTGTTCCTATAGCACTTTCAGGTTACACGTGTACCACCATCTGACTTATATTTGGGAGCTGACATAACATTACTCTCTGACCTAGCCTATGCTTACTGTGTGAAATGGATTTAATGTATTCATGGATATGAATAACTATTACATAGTGAGTATTGTACGTTACTGGATCTGTGTTTTGTAGTTGTTCCAATGACCGTCGGTATGCACTTGTTGTACGTCGCATTGGATAAAGGCGTCGGCCAAATAAATGTAATGTAACAGGACTGGTTGAATTACGCATTTTTCTGAGGTTCACCCCCGTCACACAGGCCACGCTGTTCTATGGGCGTGGGCCCTTTCGCTGTGTTCTGTCCAGTCCCACGGGCGTATGCAAGTCCAACAATCAAACATTTAAATGATCGTTTGCGGTTCAATTTGCATCATCACTTTTAGTAAACGATGTACAAAGCATGCGTGTGCATTTGTGCATGCAAAAAAAATGAAATAAAATAACTAGAAGAGTGCACTCAGTAGAGTGCAGATCTCCGCCAGGCATTCCAAACTGAAGCAGTTGTTGATCACTTGCGACCCCTAGCGCCTGGTTAGGAGGAGTGAGGAGTTAGAACTCAATCTATTTCAATGGACAATGATGGAAATTAATTCAAATAAAATACTTGTCCTTGATCGATTTGCAAAATATTGGAGAATTCAGGTCCTTGGCCTGCTGTCAGCATGCACAACATATAGTAGGCTGATCGGCCCAGTAGTATGCGAGATTAGCTCCGGACAGAGACACACACACACACACACACACACACACACGCACAAACACACACACTCGCACAAACACACGCGACCGAACGCATGATCCCCTCTAGGCTCCGCCTGGCGGAGATAATAATAATAAAATAAAATTCTGCAAGACAATCTGTTTTACTGGACCTAATGATCCTCTTAGATGGTCTTTCCCTTAATGCAGAATGTGTGTGGGTGGCACACAGATATTTAAAATTGGGTTACCTTTGGGCCATTTAGCTACTGTTATGTAATTAATCATTATTTCCCTTTGTGACATATTTAGTTTGGGTTGCCTCAAGGACAAGCAGCCTATTTGTAATGTCTATCCATGATACGACACCCTAATATTATTCATTTTCTCACTGGCTGAAGTTAACCGTGTGTGGTTGGAACACGTTTCATGCTAAACTGCCCTGTTTTGAGGGAAACTGGACCGGGACACCAGGGATAAAACCCCTGCTCTTTTAAAAAGTGGCATGGGATCTTTCACCCTTAAAGGTGTGAGGTCACAAATATGTAATTTATTCTTAACTGAACATTCTAATGCTGATGTAACAATCACTACTGGTAACTGAAAGCAATGGAGTTCTAGAATTTTCAAAAAACATTCCAAAAATGACCTTCTGCAAATGAATATACTGTAATACTGTATTGTACAAACAATATGTAAACTTTCTGTTTAAAAACATGTTTCAAAGTAATGTCTTTATAAAATTATACTACAATATCTGAAAGAGCCTATAAGATGTATATCTGGCCTTTTATATTTCCCTAAGACCCAGCCAAAAAAACTGAAGTATTCACATTTTTTTTACATTATAGTGACAAAAACCTGTTGCAGTGAAAATCTTTTCAAAAATATTCTATATTTCATTTTTATGGAATATTCTTTGGAGTGCAGGTTTCAGCTTAGGAGAATATATGGTCCTTGAGATAAAGAGACACAAGACTCATGTCCCCTACAGGGGACGACAATTGCCAGGTCTCAGGAGGATATCTACAGTGTTGCAGATACACGATTGCACATTTTACTGCAGTGTTTCTGCAGTACACTTGCAGTGTATTCCAGTGTGCTTATCATCTCCGCCAGTGTAGTATAGTGGGTAAGGAGCTGGTCTTGAAACCAAAAGGTCACAGGATCAATTCCCAGGTGGGACACTGCCATTGTACCCGTGAGCAAGATACTTAACCTGCTATATATCCAGCGGTATAAATGGATGCAGTGTAAATGCTGTGTAAAAAGTTGTGTAAGTGGATAAGAGCGTCTGCTAAATTCCTGTAGTGTGATGTAATGTGATGTCGTCCAAAGGCACTGCTGCAATATTGTGAGAAGCCCTGGCCTACCTGTAGCAGTTATTGTGGAACTTGTTGTAGGAAGACAGAGTGATGAGTCCACCCCAGGCTGCAGACAGGGAGAAGAAAATTTGAGTGGCAGCATCCTTCCACACCTAGTGACAAAACACAAGGTTAGCAATGTTAGCGGGTTACAGAGCGATAGCGCCAGCGTCACAGCAGCAGGAGAAGGAAGAAGACTGAGCACTGAGTCTGAGCAGTCAATCAGCCTGCACACACTCATTTCATTATTCAACTTTGAGGTATGACGTCACAAATGTGTGATTAGAATGTTCTTCACTGAACGTTCTAACGCTGATGTCACAATCGCTACTGGTAACTGAAAGCAGTGGAGTTCTAGAACAAAAAACATGCCAAAAAACAAATTCTTCAAACGGTTAAATTCTATGACACCCTTTGCGACACCTGCACAGCCAACATATGGCAAACAAATAATTGAACTTTATTCAGAAAGTTCTAGAAACAGAAACATTCTGTGTTCTTGATAATAGAATGTATCAGTCAAATGCCGTTTTTAACATCGATCCTCTCAGGGTAATGTGTCTAATGTTTCGTGAATAAAGACCAACATTTCTATGCCATTCAGTTTTGTAATACAGGCTAACCTCTTTGTAAAAGGGTGAAAAGAATTTACGTTAGAAAAACAAGTTACTATATTATTTCACAAGTTTTTAAAAGGAAACACAAAGGTCGGGTTGAAATAAACAGTCTCATCTTCAAGGCAAGAGCAAAGCACTTAAACAGCAGAAAAATGCACAGCGTCAGTAACACACGGATTCAGTTTCATTTTGAAGGGAAGTGACACTGGAAAAACATGAGCTCAAAATTCAGCAAATGGCAAATTAAGAATTTCTCTCTGTGTTGAGACAGATGTGTGTGAAGTTCCACTGCTCTGTTAAACCTGTTCATACTGGACCTTGTGTTTAGAAAAGGTTTAAATACAAATGCAGTCAATAGGTATTGGGACAGGGACGCCATTGTTGTTGTTTTGGCTGGGTACTCCAGCACATTAGATTTGAAATGAAACAATGAATGTGTCCTTTTGCTCCCATAAAATTGGGGGACTGTTTACAGAAGGGGCTGGAATTCCTACATGGATCACACAGTACGGATGTAAATACCCTCAAATTAAAGTCGACAGTCCACACTTCACATAATCTGAAACAAAGTTGTCGTGTTTAATACTTGATTGCAAATTGTTTGCATTTGCAAACCATAAATGTCACCGGGTGCTGGGTATGTTCCCTGGTGATGCTCTGCCAGGCCTGTGCTGCAGCCATCTTCAGTTCCTGTTTGTTTCTGGGACATTTTGACTTCAATCTTGTCTTCAGCAAGTGAAATGCATGTTTAGTTGGATTCAGGGCGATTGACTTTTTGGCCCTGAAAAATCCCTCGGTTGCTTTACCAGTGTGTTTGGGGTCACTGTCCTGCTGCAAGGTAAAGCACCATCCACTGATTTTTCGGGCATTTGTTTGGACCAGAGCAGATAAGACGTTGCTGTCGTCAGCATTAAATCACCAATAATGACAAATGAGCCAGTTCCAGTGGCGGCCATACTGTACATGCCCAAGCCAAACACTACCTCCACCATAACCCATCCGTTCTGTTCTTGAGGCTAAGTCAGTGATTTTCATCTTGCAGTGATCTTTCAGAGGCTATGCTGGTCCAGTCTTCTCTTTATTTTAGTCTTTGACACATCTATGCCTATATCCCAGAGAGTGTTTTGATCGGTTTAAGGGATTTTCACAATTGGAAGTGTTCCTTGGTGATCCACTACAGTGGTCTTCCACGGTCTTCCAGGTTGTTTGCTGTTGCTCAGCTTGCCAGCGTGTTTTTGCTTCTTAACAATGTACCAAAAAAAGGTGACTTTGACACACACACACAGTGGTTTGGGAAGGTCTCTGGTCGATTTATTCAGATTTTTCAGCCTCATGATGACCTCAAATGCAAATGCCACTCCTAGAATTAACTTGAGAACTTCTGTTAGCTTTCTTCCGCGTGAACTAATGATGCGAAGACACACAGTTGGCCAAGAAACAGCTGAACACTAAACTGTCCAATTGTTTTTGTCCACCGAGTTGGGGCGACTATGTATAAAAAGGGCTGCAATTCCTACATAGTTCACCTGATATGGATGTAATTAAAACTGGCGGTCTACACTTTAAGCTCATATTACATTACATTACGTTACAGGCATTTAGCAGATGCTCTTATCCAGAGCGACTTACACAACTTTTACACAGCATTTTACATTGTATCCATTTATACAGCTGGATATATACTGAAGCAATTTCGGTTAAGTACCTTGCTCAAGGGTACAACGGCAGTGTCCTTACCCGGGAATCGAACCTGTGACCTTTCGCTTACAAGCCCAGTTCCTTACCCACTATGCTACACTCCGTCCCATATTTATTGTTTCATTTCAAATCCATGTGCTGGAGTACAGAGCCAAAACAACACACATTGTGTCACTGTCCAAACACAGACTGCACCGTGTGTGACTACTGTCTAGAGGAGACAACCAAAACTACAGATGCTACACTGCAAGATGCAAACCACTAGTTAGCTACATAAACAGAATGGTCCAGGTTATGGTCTGCTAAGAAGTTCCTAAGAGGCTGCAGAGTCCTGGAAAAATGTGGAGACCAAAAGGAACTGCTCAAGATCCAAAGCACCCCCCCCCCCCCCCATGTGTGAAACTTGGTGGTGGGGTTGTTATGATATGGGCATGTATGGCTGCCACAGGTAACGGCTCAGTTGTATTCGTTGATGATGTAACCACCGATAGCAGCAGCAGAAATAATTCTGAAGTGCACAGAAACATCTTATCTGCTCAAGTTCGAGCAAATACCAATGATCCCAAACATACTATTAAAGCAACAAAGGAGTTGACAGGGTGGTGAGTGGCCAAAGGCCTTCCATTATCTGCATTTTGAGCATGTTTATTTTTCAATGGATGTTCCTATGCATTATAAAGCACACCGCTTGATGGAACAAACTCAAAAGTTCAGTTACGGTCGTGTCACTGTGGTAGAATTGAAAACACAACAAAAATATACTGCACGTAAACACACGATCAAACATACACTTTCCAGCATCCTTCACATGCTTTCTTGTAGGGGGAAACAGCACATACCTTTGCATCGTTGAGTTTTTCCCACTTGGGTGTTATGAAATAGAGGATGCCAGAACCGGCGCCGGGTAGAGTGACTCCCCTGATCAGCAGAATGACCAGCACCACGTAGGGGAAGGTAGCCGTGAAATACACCACCTACAGAAGCCCAGGAGACAAGCCTTGATGAGGAGGTCATTGCCAGAATTGGTCCCGTCCGGCACAAGAAGTTGTAAATTTTAATTTACCAAGCCACGATTTACAACGTTTTTATTTTACAGAATTAAAGGCTCATCATACGTTAATTCAAATATTATTTCGAGCGATAATGAAGAATTTTTCATTTAGCTTATAATTTTCGGCCTTGCAACGCACGTACCGGATAAATCTATAATCGTGGGCTGCAGTTACATCGCGTATCCACTAGAGGGAAGGGTTGCATAACATTTCAGGGATTTTAGGAAACTGTGACTGGGATTCGCAGTGGCCATAAAACGTAGAGCAGGACTGCCATCAATACGGTGAGAAAAGCATATTACATATAGTTTTAAACTTATTTCATAATCAATTGGATCGTCTTACTTTCCCAGATGACTTGATTCCTTTAGCCAGAGACGCATACACAATGACCCACGCCAGGAATAAACACAGTGCCAGGGGCCAGCGGATATCCCCTGGGTATTCAATCCCTTTAGAAATGTGCAGCACATTGTACCTGCCAAGGAAAAGGGAAGTGAGGCCATTATATCCATGACAGTGAATACCACAGAATGCTGATATTCATATAAAGGGGAGGAGTCTCTGGGTCAGATTCATTCATATTCACCACCCAGGTTTGCAAATTTGCCCCACTGCACACAAACAATGTCTTGGATTGCGTTAGCGTTAGATGTCTGCTTTATTTTAATGCGACGGTAACCTACTCTGCTCCTGGAGGTTTTCTGTCCTGTAGGTTTTCACTCCGACCATAGCAGAGTGCACCTCATTCAACAGCTAGCGATTTTGTTCAGCTGCTGATTAGCCGAGCCAGGTGTGTCAAATTAGGGTTGAAATGAAATCCTACAGGATGGTAGATCTCCAGAAACATGGTTGGTTACCACTGCTTCAATGCGCTCAGTCTATTCTTAAAGCTCAATATACTGTACGAAAATATAAAGCTATATGTCCCCTGCATTGTTAAAAACAATATCTGGTATCTCCATTTTGTGGTTTCTGAGTTTGATACACGAATAGATGGCTTGCATGACAGTTGTGGATAGTCACTGTTTCATGGCTCTGTGAATGAACTTAAGTTTACTGGAGTTTACTCAGAACACCATTTGAATTTCTTTAGAATGTCAAAAACATTCTGAAGTACTGCACCAACTAAACAGTTTTCGTCATTTCCTGAGGAGTTGTTCACTAGCTTTTTTTTATGATGGCATGTGTACCTGTGGGGGAGGGGTTCAGGAGGGGCAAAAATATGCTTGCATGTGTGTTCAAAGTTAAACTTGACTGCATACGAGTTCAAAGTTAAACTTCACGCTTACTTGAAATACTCTTCGCTTGGGCTGACATAGGTCTTATTCTCTGATGTGAAGTTTGTGAGTTTGCTTAGATTGCCAAGGGCATTGGCCGACAGACAGAAGGTAGTGTTCCTTATAGAGGTGCTGTTCCTCTCCCGCAGTAGGCAGGCATCTGTAGCAGTGGAAAGACGAGATGCCGTGAGCACAGCTGGTCTCTCATAGCAGACACGCATATCAGTGTTGATAGGTCTGCAGACTTTGCACAAGGAGAGGTTATTCTGAGAAAAGTACACTGCCACGGGAATTCTCTGCATATGAATTCGTTGTGAAAATTATGACATCTCCACGTATTAATCATTGCATCTGATCATCCATAATCTTCAAGGGTATATCGCGAAAACTCTGTCTCACATTACGGTAGCGTGCCTGGACAGTTACACGTATCCATTGCAGTTTACTCCATTGCAACTAGAGGGCGCGCATTGAGACAGTGAGACAACATTTCTACAGTAAATATGTCGAGCAAGCATTTTCTTTGCTCTGTATTTCGGCTATACTGTAACAAACCAGAAATTGCGATAAAATTTCCATTGATATATATTTTTTTAAATTACAAAACAACTAATACTACAGTCTGAAGTAGATTTTGAAAAGTAAATATATATACTGCACGCGTGCACGCTTCGACCTCCAGGATATTTTGAATTTTTGCAAGCACAGCAAATGCATTTAAGGCTGTGAAATCTTCCTCCCACCATTTACCAAGAAATTAAAACTAAAATGAAAATTCAAAACCACTTTCCATTGCAAATCACAATTGTCAGTTACTGCAGAATAGAACAAGACTACCATGCAAACTGCATTTCCTTAATGTGAAAACAGCCCACTGCGGCGCCCAACGTCCCATTATAGTGCGCGTGCGGAAAGCCGCATTGCGCATTGCCGAAGTTTTCTCACAAAGACGTTTGTGAGCAGTGACCTTACCTAATAAAAGCATGTCTTTGTCTTTGCAGTCCGGTGTGTTCCATGAATTCCTACAGTTAGCCCATGGGAGTGAGCCCTTCAACGAAGCGAACAGGTAGTACAATGTCCAGCACATAATAATATTATAGTATATGGCTATTAAGACAGATATAATCAACATGGCAATCCCGCAACCTAAAATAAATAAATGAGACGAAATGTATAAATTATTCTTATGCAGGAGAAACAGAAACTGTTTATTATCAATCATCATATCTGAATGAAAATTATTTTTCTATTTGAAAATTGTTACAACGCCAAATTCACGCAATATGGTTTGTTTTTCATTCAGTAGTTTACCTTGAAGGGATGGAATCGCTTTCCAAACAGATACAGGTCCCTGGCTGGCGAACTGACCCAAAGAAACCTCCAATAAAAATATTGGGATCCCGGCGAGGCACAGCATTACCAGGTACGGTATCAAAAAAGCACCTAAGTACAAACGTAACAGATAAATAAAGACACAATAATTTATAACTCACCATACAGTAGTACAAAAATAGAATTACACAGTTAAATGTAAATAATACTGTAGTTTTGTACAATTAAAAACTAAAAGTAACTGTTACATAATTCTTATGTTTTTAGGACATCCAACGCTCAATGTGGCTTTAGGACACTGAAATGGTAAACACTATCCTGAAATGTTGCTCCGTGTGTCTTTACTTATTATAACAGCAATGTATGTATTTTTAAATCAGCAATCTATTGCATGGTACGTGATATACTGAAATAATCCAAACAAACTCGATAGTATGAATGATAATAATCCCAGTAACAGCTAGAGCAACATACAATAATATGAAAACGAAAAGTTATGAATGCAAAATTATTATTTATATTAAAAGTAATATTTGATCATACTAATAGGACGACGACTACTACTACAACTTCTACTAATTATTATTATTATTATTATTATTATTATTATTATTATTGTATAATTAGAAGAAGAGCAACAACAAGCCCAGGTAAATTTGGAATTCAAGGCACATTGTTCATTTGCTCTCCGATCAAACACATTTCAATTTCACAGATAAATCAGATGCACATCGCATGAATCTATACCAATTCTGCTGTGCACTGTACTCTGTAGCATTAGACAAACCACAATATAACAAAAAACATTTTTAAAAAAATTTATCTATGGGAAGGATGCGTAATGTGGTCTTGTTTCATATTTAACTTGACGTGTTATTTATCTTCAAAGCGAAATGATCGCACGAATAATTGTGTTATTCGAAAGTAAAGCACTTGCGTATACAAACGCATATGCCTACACACACTGATACGATTATACCTCGATTGCTTAAGTTTGTCGCAGTATGGTTCGGATAATGGACTCGTTACTGGGGGCTATATTTCAGAACAGTGATGAATTGGATTCTGAACGTGTGAGTGAACAGGGAACTTATTTCGGAATTTTTCCGCTCACCAAAAAACGCACATTTGATTTATTTAAAGTAGCATTTGAAAGTCTTGTTCATTCTTCTAAGGACACCCACGGTTAGTTTTTGAGATACAATATATAGGGGTAAAAAAACTAGTTTATAGTACTCTTACCTCCTCCATTTTGGAAGGCTAAATATGGAAATCTCCACACATTACCCAAACCGACCGCGTAGCCAACCATTGAGAGAATGAAATCCAGTTTATTTGACCAGTTTCCTCTTGCTTTGTTTTCATCCCCTCCGTCGTCATCGTCGTCATCCTAAAGGAAATCGGGTAGCCTATTTAAAAACATCTAATTCTTCTGATGCCATCATAAACCACAACCCTGTCATTGTTTTTTTATGCCATTATTGTTTTTCAAATACGAATAAAACACAAGACAAATCGTGATTATATCGCAATCTCCACACAAACTGGCTCATCGGTGCCAGCTACTTTGCACACGAGGACAGTTTTTTTTCCTCATTGTCTTAATTGCATTTAACCAACGTGACTTGTGCTTATTTCAAACCAGAAGGCGAAGTTGCGCTTTTCTGTGTACAACAACGAGCACAATCGAATTCGCCTCTTAATTTGCTTTGAGATGTCCCCGGGGGATTGAACAATGGCCAAAATCCGCATCATTATGTAACACATTAGTCCGCAGTGCCCACAGAAGCTGTAGCCAATCCCAAGAGAGCACGGTGTTTGATCCAGGGGCTACCTGAAAGAGAGGCGATACCGCACGGCAAAAACACACCACATCTATCTGTATGGAGCAAATGGAGTTGATTATAATCATTAACAGTTGTATTTGTAAGTGAAAAATCGTATAAATGACCGGTATCTGGGCAGTTTTTAAAAACTGTGGAAACTTTAGAGTGGGCTGCTGTGTTAAGGGTCCGAGGTGAAATTACGTAAGAGAAAAAAGGAAACATTCGCTCTGTTGTCATTTTGTACAGCTGCATTCGTCATCCGAATTTAGTACGGAAACAGTTACAAAGGATCAATGAAAATCGTCTTACTTCAGACCAGATCTTATATGAAAGCATATGCAACTTCTCTGCTAAAATTCGGGGCTGATGCAAGACTATTTTTAAATTGCTCAACGGCGATTAGCACGAGGACTATTCAAACCAAAGTCCAACTACATAAATGTCTGGAGTCGGTTTCACTGCTGAACTTAAACCAGCACAGCCATTCAATGTCACGATGCCCGTGTCTTTACAGAACTGCTTTTATTTTTGTCATTTAAAAGGGAACACCTGAGCTAGTATAAAAATGTGAGGTTTGAGATTTTAACACCCCAGCGTTGTCCGTGGTCCTGAATATGACATATGAGCTTAGGCTGACAGGCAATTTTTTTCTGCATTGAAACACTCATTGTAAAGCACTTACCCCGGCAGTGGCGCCAGACATAACAGAAGTGTTACCATCTGTCCCGAGTAAAACGGTGGTCTGACTCATGGAAGCCCAGTTGCTCGTGGCATTGTTTTGCTCCACTGTGCCTTTGACAGCGCTTTGATTGGGCAATGCGCCCGTGACATGCGAGGACATCAGCGCGCCATGAACAGCTGTAGAACCATCCGTTTTGGGTGGCGCGGGTCCGCCGGAATCCTTTCGAAGGGCAGAGTTAGCCGGAACTGGCACAGGAGCCGCGTTTTTAAACGTCCCATACGCCTTTTCGCCGTCGGCCTCCCTCTGCTTGCTTTCTGCCGGACAAAAAGTTTTCCTCTCGTCTGTCGCCTGCGACTGATACGCAGACTGCGAGTCGGGAGGTAGGTTTTGGACATTGCCGAATTTGTTTGTTGTAAGTCCACCAGCTCCTTCGGGTTGGGGTAAGGAATCAAATCTGGCAGGGCTATTGACGGGCTGCTTGGGCAAATCTCTCTTTTCGCAAAAATCCTACGGAATTAAAGTCGAAAGTTACACCGAAGAGACACCGGAGTCAAACGTCCAAACACCAAACCAAAAGACAAGGCAGCCGTAAGAACTAACATACATTTTAAAACAACACAATAAAAAAAAACTAACCATTAAATTTAACGTTTTAACGTTATCACAATAACTATAAGGCGAAAATGGCTCGATGCCAGAAGACAGGTTAATTTAAAAATATGGAATGAAATTTATTCCGCAGGAATTTACAAAACACTATAGACTGAAGCCAGATTATACCTGTGTAATATATTTGTCTTCTATCCGTTAAAACACATTTCCCTTTTTTTTTTTCTTTGGCTTTCAGCTCACGATCGTTCGGCGTTTGGTTCTCGTTTTTACCATTACAGAAAGATTCTTTAATTTTACGGACCATTTACCAGCTGTCATTCAGACCGGCACATTCTGCGATTTTATAGGAAAAGGGCGAGTTGTGCTGTGCGCTGCCACGTTCTCCCCGGCAGGCATTCGTACAAGCATCACAGCGATAAGCATATTAAACAAAAGGGGGGGAAAAACATCCGCACAAGTGAGATTTTAATTTAAAACCGCAATGTTGCAATAAAACAATAGAACGGATATTTTAACAGAGAACATAAAGACGTCTCTTCACACGTACATGATTTGTTGTCCAGGCTGTATCTATGAAAACATGTAATAATTCGTTAAATAAAAAAAATAAAAATATAAAAAAGGCTATAAACATTATTTTAAAAATGGCACTTTTCTGGCATTTAGCTTGACCCGGAATTGAAAAGAACAGGCTACAGCTTAGAGATATCTACGAAAAAACTATTACTACGTAAAGTTAAATTTGAATGATTGTACCATGGAGTTTGTACGTGGCATAGTTGGAGAAAGTTTCCCTGAGGGAGGATGTTGGCTCGCTTGCGAGTTAAAAAATAAAAAAAAGCTAACCAGTAACAGCATTCAGCACCATGGACAGAGCTTAGAGCAGGGGAAAACAGACGGTGAAATGCACTTTAAGTATACATAAATGCACTAGAACATCAAACAGAACGTACAATAACAGCAACTATCAAGCGACCAATACTTGCAACAAAAAAAAATGTAATTGGGAAATATACTCACCATGTCCGCAGCAGCAACAGATAGGTCCACGGAAGAAAACAGCAGTAAAGACAATATAGACTGAATTTAGCAGTGGCAAGTGCAAAGCTTTCTATAGCTCCGTGGAAAAGATTTGGTTTGCGTCAGTGCACAGCGAGGTGCCCTTCGCCTGACATTTTCTTGATAATAAGAGTTTGATAAATCATTAGCCTCGGATTCAGATTTTTAAAGGGACAACAAGCGCAAGCGCCGGCTAGCTGTCACTCATCGTCCAGGAGCGTGCGTGTTCGGACTGACTCATTTGCAGCTGATTAATAAACCGGTCTCCTGGGAACGGACGAAAGTCCTCGCCGTTCATTGGAAATATTTTGCAAGTAGGCTACGGTACAGGCTGTACATTCTTACTGCTCATTGGACTTAAACGGGCAAAAAGTTCCATATATCTCACAGCTGTGTGTTAGACCAAATATTACCGTTTCCCTTGTCGGAGCCATGTTGTATATATCCACTTATAAAGACACTTAAAAAAAACCGGTAACTGTCATTTGAAATAAATGAGCTCAAAGCCTTGGCTAAAAAATACACTTTCCAAACGACCGTTCAGTTTAATCTGTTTATTGCGGTCCTTGAACGCTGATAGTAAAATACTCAAGTCAGCATTTTTCGCTTTACAATTACATTTTTATTTATTTTATTTTTTTAAACTATATTTGTAAACGTGCCGTAGCCTATATCACGTTTATATCGGTTAATTATACTAATTTCACTTGTATTCGTTATTAATTAAAGTGTTCAGCTACAGTATTTAGCAATATAAACATGTATTAGTATTTAAACTGAACTCACGCACACAGGCGTTATATGAACATAGCTCAGTGCGTTGTTGAGGCACGAATTGATCAAAACTTGACAAAAAGGAAAAAAGAAACAAGTTCGAAGACTTAGACTTAAAACGTGAATAGAAATAGAAGATTTCACGTATAACGTATAGGCTGCGCAAACCACAAAGGCGTCACTTTCTATATTTAGCGGTAGACACTTGGCTATAAAACAAAGCAGAACATCGCCATCGCCAAAATGCTATAGGTAGCCTACACTAAAACTTTATTGGGATAGCACACATTTTTGTTTCTCAGAAACGTAGTGTACGTTTCCGTGAACTGTATAGCCGTTTTTGTGCTGTGTAGGCCTAATCTAAATATAGTATATACGTTTTTTGTGTTCGCTACGGAACCGTTCATTCGTAAAGGGTTGGCTTTGCCTTGAAAACTGCTCAAGGCTCCCCGTATAGACCTAATGCAACCCTCGGATAATCGTTTGAAATGAACAATAACGGCGTCGGCAATAAATCTGCGCGAGGCACAGATAAGGCTTTCCGCCCTACATTAACTAGCCTCTCCAGTCTTAATTACTATGTCAACGAAGAATAATTGTAATTGATTTCTGCTCCTCTCCACACCCACTCTTGTGGCAGCCAAGGTCTGGGAGTAAAAAAAACCACTGGACATTCTCCTATTCGTTTTTAAAAAATTTTTATAACCCTCGCACGTTTATGACACAAACAACAGGAAACAATTAAAGTGACTAATAAAACATTCGAGCAACTACTTTAATATTCTGCATCTATACACGAACAGTAGCCTACGTCCTCTGTGTGCAACTGTGTATTTAGAAGCATTTTACAAGCGAATACGCTTGGAAATTAAATTGGAGAAACGAATGAATGAATTACACCATCGGACGTGTTCAGTATTTGAGTACACTGCAATAGCCTATATAAACTGCCACAAAATCCCTCTCTCACACACATAGACGTATATATAAATAGGCATATACACGCGTCAATTCTATATATAAACCTCAAAGCCGAATACTACGTGACATTTTACTGAAAATAGTTTTATTGGGGCAGAATATACCACTATAAAATCCCGGTTGCCCTCACATAGACCCTCTATCGCCCTACCGTGACCAGAGATAATAGTTATGGTGATCAAATGGTAATTAATTACGCACAGCCCACGTAATTAATTAATCACTTAAGTGCCTTACTGACATGGGCGCGATAAGAGGCACCGTGACACAATACCTTTAAAGAGAAGGATGTTGTGAAGGTCACAGCCCACTCGTGGACTTTTAAAGATATAACCGTACAAAAAGCTAGGCTACTGTATATAATGCCGACGTTACATAACAGCGGATGAGAAAGGTTGTTTCCTTAAACAGTGCATATGTACACGTGGAATTTTGATTTATGATACAGGAAGAAATGTATGGGGGGGGGGGGGGTAGTTTAATGTCAGCAAACTGTTCAATGATGCACATATTTTAGTCAGCATTTTCTTATTTGGAAACTCTTTTTGCGCCGTTCCTGAGCAGACAGATGGCATCCCATTCAGAGATGAAATGGCTGTAAGAATTAAATTCAGTGACGCACAAACACACATCAACTTCAAGCAATGCGTGCTCGCGCTTTCTGGCAGCGCTACAATGTTTCCCTAAAAAAAAACACGTTTGAGAAGTTAACGGCAGGGAAAAGAGCAAGGCCACGTGATAAAAGTGTTCAACTACATACGCCGTGGGGTGGAAAAAAACAGACGCTTCGTGTATTTGTTGGTAAAATTCACCCTGAAGTAACTAGGATACGGGACTCCATTGCTTTAAAAATGACCTTGGGGTTTGCAGCGTTTCCAAACCCTTGAGCAGGTGATTTAAGCAGATTTTTTTCCCATTCTTAAGAAACCAAATGTGACTACAGTTGTTCAAGATTAATTTATTTCCAGGAACACCATTACACAGCAAGAGTCTCAGCTCGGGAGCTACCCGTCCGCAACACTGAGCGCGTTTTACGCCAAAACGACGAGAGGCCAGACGTGGGCGGAAAACCGAAGAAAACCGACGCTCCCGGCGAGACGCGGCACTAGTATCAAATGTGTTCAGTTAGCTTGGAGCCAGGTCTGATAGGAAAACAGCCGATACACGCCGTTCGTTCGATTTACAGGGTGCAGATTGACTGTTCGGTGATATACTCTTATGGGTTCCGAATTTTTTTAAAAACGGGTACGATTGAAGTATAAAATGTGTCTGGAATGAGGAAGGGCTTCACTGCAGGCTGTAGGTCTGTTTGACGTCTCTGACGTTGAGGGAGATGAGGAGGGCCCGGGGGTCCTTCCGGTTCTTGCGTACAGCTATCCTCCCCTTCAGCTCCTCGCCTGCGGAGGGGAGAGAGGCACTCAGAGACGCCCGCATTCCAATAACGTCAAGGCCCACAAACTTGTCTCCGCGTGACACAGCCGTATATAATTTTTACACGAACAATCCCTCACAACCCCACCTTCCCCCCTTCATCCAAACACTAAAACAAAGTCCCATCTGGATCCAACACCCTTCCTTGTCGGAGGAGAGTAAACTTCTAATAATTTCTCCAATCTGCACAGCAAAATGTTCTGTGTTGAATCAAGTCTTACAGAGTTTATACGAGTCCATTATGGCCAGAGTGGACACACATTAACCCTGTTAGAGTTGAATTAACACCGGACATTTTATTCTGTGCCCACCACTAGACATGAGCATTAGATTAGATTTCATTCCGGTTTACAAAACCACTCTCTTTCAACCAAACGTAACTTCCCCAACAACAGAAAATGCAGTATTATTGTACGCACCTTTAATATCTAAATATCTGCATTGAAAAACTGTTAATTTGTTTTATTAAGAAAAAACTTAATTTCTTAGTTTTTATGGCTGCTTATGTAAAGCCCATAATGCATTGTTTCTTCTATCCCTCTCTCTCTCTAGATTAAAATAATACATTTGAAAATCGCATTGTTGTGTCTTATACTTCAAAAGACTGCCCTCATAAAGTTTTCACCCCAAACTGATTTTTTTTTGCTTGGCTGCATTGCAAATTAAATATATTTGATAGGTATTTTGTATACTCCAATATAGGATACTGTATACTATCCACTTTAAAGTGTTTAGTTGTCTTCAGAATTGCATTCAAAAACCTAAAAATTACTTAACTGATGAGCTGTATTAACAACCTTAATTGGACCACGGGAGGGGGGGGGGTGTCATACTTTTGTAAATGAAAGTCTTTCTTTAAACGTATTTGATGAATATGATTACATTGTAAATGTGTTCGATTTATTGTGCTGATGAAGGGGAAAATGCATTCAAAAATTTTAAAAGGTTCAAGCGGAGGCGAATGCTTACTGAAAGATCCGCATATGGTCTGCACTGCACACTGA
Organism: Anguilla rostrata; assembly: GCF_018555375.3. Lineage (NCBI taxonomy): Eukaryota > Metazoa > Chordata > Actinopteri > Anguilliformes > Anguillidae > Anguilla > Anguilla rostrata. The sequence continues at coordinate 6,832,600 of NC_057948.1, forward strand.
GCTAGCATCATGCTCCGAGGGAAAATTCCTTTTGACAGCGCTACTGCACATAGCTGAACAATGTAGCTCTCAAGTAATACGGCCTGCTACGCGCGGTCTTTGATCCATATGCATAGCTACACACTAAAGTGCCAGGTGAGAAACAACGTGATATATTCCCTGAGTCAGAGAAGCTGTCCTTTATTATAAATATTTACACTATTGCGATAAGATTAGAGAGCCGATAAGATTAACTCGCATGACTCGCGCTGCCAGAGAGATTACTCTAAGAATCGCTCGCAACCGCCTTTCTCTTCTCTTTCCCAATGTGCTGGGGGACGAGGGACGGGGGGCGGGGGGGTGCGCATGCACATACCCTATCCAGATGGCAATCGAAGCTCCTATCATTACAATAGAGGCGATGCGTGCTGGCACGTAGATAATATAGGAGATAATTAGTTTGATTAACTGCACGTTTGATTGCTAGGGTAAATGAATGTTTACTCATTCGGCAAACAAGCCTTTTTTCTGCCGCGCGTTTCGTATTCGTTCCGCAGAGGTTACGGCAGGACAAAGGAATATGCTGACCGCGGCATTCTTCTGCTTGGCTCCTATTGGCCGGTGCCGTCCGACGTGTAGTGTGGCTGTCACGAGCCGGCGCGTTAAGACAACTGAAGCGGGCCGAATAACGTGTTTGCCATTGAGGATTGTTCGTGCGCACGTTTCCCAAGGAAGAGGGAAACGCAGGGACCATTTCTTAAATGACGAAGCGCCCGGGAGACGAAGTCGAAGTCACGCGGTCGCTCTGTTGCTGCCGGTGATGTACGCATGTAATTAAGCAGCATGGAGGGTGTGCTTGAACTGCGTCCGACGGGGTGTCTTAGTTGAATAACTTTGTGTATTAAAGCCGTGTGTATGCGTGCGGGTTTTATTGCCGGCATAAATAACAACGGTGACAGCCCAAAAAGACAAAGCAAGCAGAAAAATAATCAAGGTTGTCCTTGAGTTCCACAGCTAAGTTTAAAAGGAATGGAGCACTAAATCAGAAGAGAACACTGGAAAGATAACATGTTGCCCGTAGGCTCTGTCAACAGCATAATTCATGCAATGGTAAGAACTGCAGGAACTACAGGAGACCATTTCGAAATGGCCGTGCATTTCTCCTGGCATTAAACTACCACATCCGAAGTGTAAAAACCACGTAATAACGAATAGTATAACCAACCAAAGACACAATAAACAAAACGCTAAATGTGTATACTCGCACTACAATGGCACAGATACAGAAAGTGCCACACGATAACTCACAATAATAAATTGCATTTTTGCAAATGGTCCCTCCCACAACAGATACTGAGCATCCCAACAGGAAAATGATATGAGATTAGTTCTATACAACGGATCTATTAAACAACAGAGGATTTACCATGAACCTAATTCAATAAGAAAGCCTGAATTTTTGATACACCCTGTTAAAAAAAGACCCTTTAAACCATGTCACCACTGGCACTGGATATTTAAGGCACAGACCGGCGATAGCCTATTTTCTCGTCCTCTTGGCAGCGTATCGAATGTTATACGGAGTAACAAACGAAGCACTGCAACTTGCATAAATCACCAACATCTTTCATCAACGGACCAACATTTCACCCAATCAGCCGGCTTCGCACGAGCACACGCTGTATAAAGTAATCTCTCTGGTGAATGGCGATACATAGACACGCGCTTCCAAAACAATCGGGTAGGGTACAGCACGTTTTTTCCGCCTGCCATAACGCCGTCGCGGGGCGGTTAGCGTGACACGGAACGAACCGCGGCCGTTAATCCACTGTCCATCACAGCTGCGAGGGTCCGCAGGGGGCTTCCGGATCCGTGCGCGACGGAGGAGCTAGTTTCGCCCGTTAATCACTGTCACGCGGCCAGCGGGGTGAATGACACGTCTTTAGGGTCCGCTACCCACCCCCCACCCCCCCCAACGGAGCTCTTCCACAAAACGTGGATCGACAGCGCAACTTCGGTCCCGGGGAGACGGGGTGTACACAGTTTTCGTTTCCGCCAATTAACCTGGCTCGGTTAGCTGCATACGCTGATGGCGGCTCGTTTGTAGGTTATGTTACGGCCAACTGTTCGACCGGCACGCAAGTATCCAGCTCTAATTCACGAGCGTCTCAATGAAGGTAGCAACACGCTAGTTATGGTCCGCTAATAGAAACAGTTAATAAAAATAATTAAGAGCAAAGTTGGCGTGAGATCCAGGGACGTACTTGTCTGCTCTTGCCCTGAAGTGTCATCGTGGAGTGCCGCTGCTTTGTGCTCTAAGCACTGGTTTTAACAGGGCCACAGAGTCTAGCCTGGTCTTAACAGGGCCACAGAGTCTAGCCTGGTCTTAACAGGGCCACAGAGTCCAGCCTGGTTTTAACAGGGCCACAGAGTCCAGCCTGGTCTTAACAGGGCCACAGAGTCCAGCCTGGTCTTAACAGGGCCACAGAGTCCGGGGCCTGGTCTTAACAGGGCCACAGAGTCCGGGGCCTGGTCTTAACAGGGCCACAGAGTCCGGGGCCTGGTCTTAACAGGGCCACAGAGTCCGGGGCCTGATCTTAACAGGGCCACAGAGTCCGGGGCCTGGTTTTAACGTTCCAGGGACCCCACCGCTGGTTGTGTGGAGGTATGGCAGTCCGGGAACGCGCCTGCTTGTAACAAGGCTTCTTAAATGCGTCTGAAGCCACAGTTTCAGTATGCAGCTTTGCCCAGTCTTGCTTCTGGCAAGGAGAACCATGCAATGTGATCTACAGCCAATTCTCCAGCATATCACCCACTCACATTCAAACACAACAGTAAACCGAGACGAGCGACCAGTAATAAGCTTTTAACAACGTAATAAAAAGCTAATAAAAACACAGAAACTATAAAAGCCGGTGTCAAATACTATGAGAGACAATCTTTCTTTCCTTTACCATCCTGCCACATATTGAGTTACTTTCGCGGACTAGTCCACATGAATCAAGAAAAAAAACAAAACTATGATGTGAAGCCAATATTATTCAGTTGAGAATTGAAATTTTTTCTTTTTTTTAAATCCTGAAAGCAACCACGCTCTCATTTTGCACACTACAGGGGTGGTATTGGTCATTTGGAGACCACCCTTATTGTGTAGTTAACACGCCATATGTATTTCAACCAATCAGCAGTACTGACCATTTAGTGGGCTGCCAATGGGAGAAGTGAATGGACAGGCCACTTCAGACTTGGGAGAAGGAAGCTACAGGAGGAGGGAGGTTAGCTGGATTGTGCCCGCATTCTAGCATAAAAGCCCCCCCCCCCCCCGGTGAGCTGCGCAGCGAAGAGAAGCTGCAGTTAGCGGCACGCGCTTCGGACGAGAGCTTGCGATCCCAGACTGCTGACCGCCTCTTGCTACCGCTGCCACGTGCTGCAGACTGCCTGAAGGTCACGTGCTAGTGTGTGCTAAGCGTATACTAGCTTACTGTGCTGTCTGAAGAACACACACTAGCATGTGATAAGCATACACTAGTGTACTGTACTGTCTGAAGAACACACGCTAGCATGTGCTAAGCGTACATAAGCGCACTGTGCTGTCTGAAGAACACACGCTAGCATGTGCTAAGTGTACACTAGCGTACTGTACTGTCTGAAGAACACACGCTAGCAGGTGCTAAGCGTACATAAGCGTACTGTGCTGTCTGAAGAACACACGCTAGCATGTGCTAAGTGTACACTAGCGTACTGTACTGTCTGAAGGACACGTGCTAACTTGTGGTAAGTGTACACTAGCGTACCGTACTGTCTGAAGGACACATGCTAACTTTTGCTAAGTGTACACTAGCGTACTGTACTGTCTGAAGGACACGTGCTAACTTGTGCTAAGTGTACACTAGCGTACTGTACTGTCTGAAGGACACGTGCTAACTTGTGCTAAGTGTACACTAGCGTACCGTACTCTCTGAAGGACACGAGCTAACCTGTGCTAAGCCTACACTAGCGTACTTTACTGTCTGAAGGACACATGCTAGTGTGCGTGTACGCTAAGCGTTCACCAGCGTACCGTAAACAGAAACAGATGCGGGGCTGTGAACCGGCTCGAGGCTAATCACTAATCACACTTCAGCATCACGTTGGGAATAAACACCCAATGCAAGCGTGCGCTCAAACTCAAAACCTCCTGTCTGCCACAGGGAGTTTTTCCTTGCCACGGCTGCTTTAGGTTTGGTCCCGTCTGGGTTCAGGCCAGGGTTGACTGTGAAGCGTACTGTGGACAGTTGTTTGTGAAATGCGCTACATAAGTATAAATATATTTTTGATTGAAAACGCACTTTCCTGGCATGACCGCCACAGGAGAGAAGCATCACCCAGAGCAATTGTTTACATAAGCAGAACACCAAATCGACTGTTTGACTCGGAATCCAGCGAGGGATCCTGGAGCAGAGTTTGAACCACAAAAATAGTATGCATATAAGTGGGATGCTTTTCTATGAGTATTCATAAACATGAAAGAAGAGCCAGAAATCTTAGCTTTAAACTGATTGGTCACAACTTGTTTTCATTCATATTACTCGATTAACAAGCACACATGTTAATCTCCAATTACCAGTTTACATTTTCCATCCAATGGTAACTGAACTTTTCCATCCAATGGTAACTGAAACAAACCCATCTCTTGTCCCCTGGTCCAGGCGAAAGCTTGGAGAGCTGGGAAATAATTAACCACCCACCCATCATGTGAGATACTCAAAGCACTAACCAAGCATTACATTACATTACAGGCGTTTAGCAGACGCTCTTATCCAGAGCGACTTACACAACTTTTTACATAGCATTTTACATCGTATCCATTTATACAGCTGGATATATACTGAAGCAATGCAGGTTAAGTACCTTGCTCAAGGGTACAACGACAGTGTCCTTACCCGGGAATCGAACCTGCGACCTTTCGGTTACAAGCCCAGTTCCTTACTCACTGTGCTACACTCCGTCCAGAAGTTGCATTGAAACAACTTCAGCCAAAATTCACAATCAAAGAAAAGGGTTTTTAATTATTAAAAGGGTTATTAATTCCACGAGATGAGGAGCAGGCCTGAGTTACTGTTTCTGCGAGGCTGGACGCAGACGCGCGTGCGTGTTGCTTAGCGACGCCGCGCTGAATTTCACCATCGCTCGGCTTAACGTTATTGATGGGACAGATCCGCACGGATAGCCAGGATTCGGCTATCTGCGTGGATCGGCGTGTAGTGTACCTACTGTTCATCACGCCGGACAAGCGCGTCTGCCAAGCGATTGCAACTGTGATGTATGGCCGCGTGCGTGCGCGCGCGCGTCTGCCTCGTGTTCGCAGCTAATCGAAAGTGAGGGATGCTGGGAAACGGGCAGTGAGCGTTCCGCGGCGCAGACCTGTCTGAACCGGAATGGGGTGCTCCAGGAGGAAGACGGTCTGTTTCCAGTGGGTCTTGGTGCACCGAGGCCCCGTGGAGAAGGAGACCTGCAATTCAAACCCGGCAGTTACGAAAAGCGCGGTTACCATGACAAGGCGCTAACGCGTCATGCTTCGGCGTCGCAACTCGGGTTGGGGGGTAGGGGGGGGGGGTAATGGGGGGTTAGGGAAATGCTCGGGGCAGAATAGGAGAACATGGAACGTAATTGGGGTCCTATTAAAGGAGACGCCGGTCGCTTACCTTGTTCTCGCAGTTCTTGTCAAAGAATATGTCAAAGTAGCCCACAATAGCCTGAAACAAAAAGAAGAGAGAGTTGCTGATATGTGATGTTTGCAGTAAAGCAGTTTTTTAAACCTACAGTACAAAGTGTTCATTTTAGCTGGAGGTGCAAAGTAGTATTTACACCGGTTAGGCACTTGCACAAGTTTATATGTGCACTACAGGGCTGCGAGCAATTTCATTGCAGTGCAGTCAATTCAGTAAACGAACAGAAAAAAAAAAAAAAAACCATGTGGAAGGCACTGTTCTAGTGCATGGATGGGCCCCACAGTCTGGTATCTGTTAAGGCACTGTTCTAGTGCATGGATGGGCCCCACAGTCTGGTATCTGTTAAGGCACTGTTCTAGTGCATGGATGGGCCCCACAGTCTGGTATCTGTTAAGGCACTGTTCTAGTGCATGGATGGGCCCCACAGTCTGGTATCTGTTAAGGCACTGTTCTAGTGCATGGATGGGCCCCACAGTCTGGTATCTGTTAAGGCACTGTTCTAGTGCATGGATGGAAGCCACAGTACCATAGTAAGATAACTGTAGTCTGGTTAGGTGTTTGCACCATTGTAAAGCAATAGTACTGTATAAGGTGATTGTACTGTAATAAGAGGTTTGTACTGTAGTAAGGTGATTGTAATGTAGCAAGATAATTGTACTGGAGTAAGGTTTTTGCAGTACAATCCTGACACAGAAAACATCAGTATTTTGCTGCCCAATTGAAAAAAGAGAACATGTTAAAAAAAAAGACCTGGATCTGGTCATTAATAAAATAACATCTCAACTTTACACCTGAAAGAGAGACATCATATCGCATTTTCAAGTACAATAAAATTGAAAAACCATTAAAAGAATTTAAAATTCTATCCTGCTCCCACACGCATGTGCTGTACATGCCTAACAGTGCTAAGGATCAGCTGAAAATGTAAACGCAAATGCTGAATTTTATGCATTTTACGCAAATAGTAATGTGTTTGGGGGTCCACCACAAAGATTTGTGAAGGAGAAAAAATCAGGTGATTTCTCTGTGTTGTGCACCTCGGAACAAAAAAAAAGGGGGGGGGGGGTGGGAGGATAGCTCGGTCAATCCCAGGGGCCTGCTTGTAGGGGCGATGGTGCGTGGCTAATAGCTTTTAATCCCGACACAGCTGACGAAACAGACGAAGCCTCTTAGAGACAAAAGAGAACGATTTTCAACGAAAGGACGATAAAAAAAATTTAAAAAAACACCCTCGCCCAGCCAGGAGAGGTGCCACAGGAACCCAACTTTAAACTTCCGCCGACCCATTCGGAAGGGGAACGCCCGGAATGTTCCGCAACTGCGTTCTGAGAACCTGCGCCGATCGACTGAACCAGTATTCCCGTGGCTAAATTCCGTATATCCAGAGTTTCCATTTTGTCTTCAAATCAGGCTTTTCAAAGTATGAAAAGGAAGTCTCCTTAACGGCGTATTAAAAAGATTTCATTTTTCCAATGTATTGCTGGTTGCTACATTTCTTTTTTTTTTTGCAACATACATACAATACACAGATTAGTATAGACTTCAATAATTATATCCTGGGAGCCAGATTCTATACATCTATGGTACATATGAGCCAAACATTTCCCATCTACAAAAATAAATAAACGCAAAAAATCTAGGGCACACTTCCTGGCTTGAAGCTGAAAACAATGGCATTGGGACTGTACAGCACATGTACCAACTCTTCAGAGTGTAACCCAGGACAGATAAACAATCATTACTGTGCATTGCTTTCCTTGGCTTAACAGTTAGGGGAAAAGAATGAGTACTACTTTCATAATTTAAAACCACAGGCAATACTAAAGGCATAAAAAAAAATTAAAACGAAAGTGCAAAAACAAAGATAAGCATTTTTGTTTTTGTTGGATTACCAAATTTGTATATTTCACATTTGCACATAATTACAAAACAAGCAACACAATTCTACCTCAGTTGAAAAATATTTTCTGCTTGGTATCTTGTTAAAATGAGAAAAGTTTCTTATAAAAAGATACTGAGCGTAAAATCATTCTCAAAAGGCTATGTTTTCATGTTATAACGAGATGAAGTTTCCGGTCATGACGAGATACTTTTCTCATTATAACAGAAAAATTCACATTAAAACGAGATCCTTTTCTCATTAAAAACGACATACCAATTTATATTGTTATAAAGAAAAAAGATTACTGTTATTAAGAGAAACCTTATCTTGTGGCCTATCGAAAGTGATACACAGAATTTGTCTACTAAAGGCCAATAATTTGTGGACTGGCTCATGTGCATGACCTAAATCAAGTTTTACTTTAGTCTTTGGTTGCAAAGTGGTGACACTGCTATCCTTGAGCACTCTGTATTGTGATGAGTATCATAATGAAAATTCTTCACATTCATACAGCGCTCTTCTAGAAACTCAGTGCTTTTTTTCGACAGTGAAGAGGGGGAAACGCACCTCAGCCACCACCAGTGTGTGGCGCCCACCTGGGTGATGCACGGCAGCCATTTTGTGAAAGCTAGTTGGGAATTTGACCAGGAAACCAGGGGAACCCCCTACTCTTCGCGATGAGCGTCACGGGATCTTTCAGGATGTTCATCCGAAAGACATCCCTGTCACTGCACTGGGGCATTGGGTGCTATTTAACCAGAAGGAAGATCGCCCCCTACAGGTCCGCCAACACCACTTCGAGCAGCAATTTAAGTTTTCTCAGGAAGTCTCCCATTCAAGTACTAACCCAGCCCACACCTGCTTAGCACCAGCCAATCAGCAGGAGCAAGATGCATGGCAGTATGGAGTATGCATACACTGAGAAGAAACTCTGAAATGTATGGTGCTGTACAGAAGAACAAATCAGTCCGACCCTCTGAGTTACTGGCCTTCACAACAAATTCTGTGTGTCATTTTTGAGAGGCTGTGTGTATTGATAGCAGTAGCCATCCCAATTCATATTTCAGTGTTGAAACAGTTCTCTAATCCCAGGAGAGGGTGCTGCTCTGTACTATGCAACCTGGTGATGTCAATAAACTGCACCTTTTGATGCCCTCTCTTCAAAACACTATCTCGTTAAACGCGATGAAGTTTCTCGTTAAAACTAGATCCATTTCTCGTTAAAACAAGACACGTTGATATTTGTCATTAAAACAAGAAGTTTCAGAATAAAATTTTTTTTTTTTTTAAAACATCTTTTTATTTGAGAAAAAAGGTGTGCAACAGCCAGCACCATTGTAAACGTACACAAAATATTCTGTCCTAAAAGGATTCTGTTTCAGTGAGAACAACTTCTCATTGTAACAAAGCACTGAGTGGAACGCATTTTCACTTTGGCAGCATTAAAAAACTTCAGTTCTTAAAAAAAAAAAAAAGAGGAGCTCAGAGCACCTTGAGGAGATTGACCTCGGGCCTTTCTCACGAGGACATTATATTATAGGTCTTTCCAATACGCTTATTGTGTTTCTTTTGGGTGCAGTTTTGCCCCGTGTCATGAACTGCAAATGTGAAACATTTTTGGCTTAATGCTTTTAGGACTGCCCGTAGTGTGAAATTATGCTAAATGCTACTTATTCATTTCCGCTAATTGATAGTTAGGCCTAACAACTTGAGAAACCGAGTGCGTACAGATGATTGCTTCGGTCTCCTGGGTTACCCGGCGATGGCGGCTCGCTGAAGATGCTACATGTTGGCTGTAGCCCCCACGCGGCGTCTCACAAAGTTTTGTTTGGATAAGCCTGGTGAACAAAAGGCTTCTTCACTTCAAACCAGATTTTAACTGCTTTTGGACTTTTTCGGACGCACTTGATTCATTTTAGCCTTCCGTTGTATATTTTTCAACATATGAACCTTAGATTGCACGACCACCTTACTCAACGGTTCCTCCATTACTAAAAGCGCTAGCTTATTCTTAATCATTTTCGGCATAAAATTTACCAACCGATGTCTGAACAGGATGTACTGTCCTTGTGTTTAAAGTAAATGCCTTCTTAAAACATATAAAGGTATCATTTATAATTTTGTCAGCAGCTGGAGGTAGACCAACACTGGACACAGGCAATTTTTAACTAACGGTTTTTGCTTCTTCTCAAAGAGCAAAGGGCCAAAACTGCTGGTATGATGGACCCCATTTAGCCCCTGAGCCACCAGTGAACACAGATGACAGGATGCTTTCTTCTTCTTCTTTTTTTTAACACAGTTGTCCAGTGCATTTAACAGCTTGTCAGGTGATGTCACAGAGTCACAGAGCACCCTTAGCGTATTTGTTTCATTGCATTACAAGCATTCAGGAGACGCTCATAGTATCCATTTATAAGGCTGCATATATATCGAAGCAATGCTGAAGCAAGAATTCAATAGTAGTTTTCTTCCTGGGAATCAAACCTGCAACCACTGTAACTCATTAGAAACCTAGCTCCCAGTCCATTTTACAACACTGCCATGTTCAAGTCCAAGTCTGATGCAGCTCTGGATCATCCCTGTACTACTGTCCGTGTATACATTTTCTTGCATTGGCGCCCCCTAGAGCCGACTATCGCGCGTTTGCGCTCGCTGCCGCGACGAGCGTCGATGCGGACGCGAGGCCGCGGGAACAGGAAGCGTGAGCCGCGCGAGCTCCTCCACTTCCTGCGACGCGGCGGCGGATCAGCTTACATCGATACGGGCAGATCGGGGAGGCGAAAAGCCACTCGGAGCAAAATTGAAAAACATGTCAGCCGAATTTAATTAAGAAACGCAATGATCGTTACAGAACATTTAACAGGCGCCTAATTTGCTAAATTGGCCTTAATTGTTTGTCAGGCGAGCAAATTCCCCGCCATCCGCACACGGGATCACCTTCCTGTTGTCACCAATGACAAGAGCTCACGGGACGAAACTTTGCGGCACTTTAAGGTCCCTTTTCTTCAGGACAGCTCATTTTAACAATTTTTCTCATGGAAAATACTTACTCTAGCAGACATTTTATTCATATTTATCATATTGTATTCATATTTATTCACTTTCATACTGTATATACCTTTGCTTTTCATTCCATGTTCTATATTTATATTATACATATGTACATACACCTTACTGCACTTTACTGCTTCTTTTGCACTTCTGGTTAAATGCTAACTGCATTCCGTTGTCTCAGTACGTGTACTGTGTGCAATGACAGTAAAGTTGAATCTAATCTAATCTAATATAATTTTCAGGGAAAAATAATAATTGACATTAAGTTCTAAAAGTGAATTAATTCAAGAATGTTTCTGCAGAGGCGTTTTTCTCCGAAGAAATGTTTATTTCATCCAATATCCTGAGAACATACGGTCAATAAAAATGATAAATTAAAAATATATATATTGAACACAATGCTTGGTATTGAATCCAATGACCAGGAATATATGAGACATAAGTTTGTGTAGAGGGATAGTCCCCGTACCCTGAGTGGGGCAGAGAGAATCTTAGCCCCATGACCAATCCCATGAGAGGGTGACGCGATGAATTCTTCCCCCTCCAAAATCCCAGTTTTGGAGATCTGAGCAGGGGCGTCGTAGTGGGGGGGAAAGTAGGACTGACTACCCAGGGCCCGAATGCGGGGAGGGCCCTCGAAAAGCCTGGAATGATGCGTGAGAGACATGGAGGGGGCCCACAGAGACTGCTTATGTATAGGGCCCAGAATTTTGTGCTACACCCCTGGAGCTGAGTATTGGTCCAGAGGCAGGATGACCAAACCGCTTCATCCAGTCCAAAGTACCCTGAATGCTGTTTAAAAAAATGTGTCAGGTAGCCTTAACCTACGGAGACCGAAAACTTCCACAAAAAAAAACATTATTTAACAGAAAGGAAAAAAAAAAGCACAGAAATGGAAGTGAATGGCATTTTTAATGAACCGCTACAAAGAAAAAACAATTTCAGCGCGTCATCAAGAGTGCCTAATACGATTAAACCATCACGCTCCAGGAAGACCACGAGGGAAGTCTCTGGCCTTATCTCGCTGAGGACGCAATTACGCTCGTGTTAATCGAAGGGAACAAAATGAGGACTAAGTGCCTCACACCTTCAAAATGCTAATTTTTGAAGCGGGAGCACGCGGCAAACCTGACGTCGCCTCAAAGTTGAGGTGAAACGCCGCCGAGAAATAAGCATCGAGTCGGAAAAAAAGGGACCGTCAAAATAACGCGTTCATTGCGTTTAGCCTTCGTCCTGGAATCTGTCGAACATGAATAATGAAAGCAAAATTTCCGCGGTCCCACAAAGGACGAGGTAACCAAAAAAAAAAAAAAAGGGGGGGGGGGGGATCGGGGCCAACGTAGCACAGTTCTCGGGAAGGAGGAAAATTAATAATTATCATCACCGCTCACGTCAACAGGGAGCAATTCATCATTTGCCCCCCCGTTGCGGGTATCATGTCGGAACAGCGTGTGGCTGAGCCAGATACAATTATTGGGCTGGCCGTGGAAGTGGGCGGATAATGTGCTTTTGATGGGGTTTACTCAAGCGTGGAGCCTCCACACACTCCAGCCTCGTGGGAAGGTTAGAGGGCTCTCTCTCTCTCCCTCTCTGCCTCCGCGAGCGCAACTGCACGTCCGAAACCCCCAGTGCACGAGCTCCCCGCGTTTCATTATTCAAATACTGCGGTGTCCGCCCAGGCCGACGTGTCGGGATTCATTGAGAGTTCCGTTGTATTAAACAAGACATAAAGAAAAAACGTTACGCAACACGCACGACAAGACACCTCAAGATGAAGCAACGAATAGCGTCCGAAGCTGATGGAACTGCATTTATTGTTTTAATGTTAATTGCTTTTTTAAATGTGTTTTTAACGCGGTAAGTGAATAGCCACAAGTCATGGAAATTCGCAAATACCGTCAGTAGCCTATGTTTTGAAATAAAACATTTTAATTAGTAACAACAAAAAATATTATTAGTTTTCATGAGTCATCATGTTTACCCTGGGAAAATGCACACGAACTCAAGCACGCGCATGCATTCCTAACACCCCCCTGTAGGAGTTCGGAAAGCCTACAAAAGGCGAAAATGAATTTGAGCACCACAGCAACTGCGCCACCACAGCCGTTTTACAACACTGTCAGCTTTTGAGGGTATTTACTGTACATCCATATCCAGTGATCCATGTATAAATTACAGCCCTTTTTACACACAGTCGTGCCATTTTAGGGGACCAAAAGTAATTCTGATGTTTTCAACATACAAAAATGCAAAGTTACTCACACATACTCGCACTGTAAATCGTTCATTCAAATCTAGGCCTTCCATTAAAAGTATTGATATCAAAATTGCACCAAGTTACATGAAACAATATTGGCTATCTAAGCACACACAAATTATACAAGCTGTATTCCAAAGAAATGCTATCCAATGTTTGCTAAAATGTTTTGTTCTTTTAAACACTATACAAGTCTGCACTTGTATATTTGTGTGTGTATCCAATGTTTTTATTGGCTGACATACCTAAATGTCCAATGGGGAGACATATTCTTTATGAACCTAGGGCATTTATGATGATGTAATCAGGCAGAAAAAAATAAGGAGAAAATTCAAAATCCCCTAAATTTGGGGGTTTATTATGTGAACATGTGAAGTTGTTAATGAATTCTGTCTGTTGAATTGGGGTCAGAAGGTACAGAAATTAATGTTTTTAAGGGCTGAGAGTCTGTGGTCATTGTGGATATTTCTGAAGGGAACCCTGAAAGTGTCAAACTCTCGGTGCTGTATAGGTATGGGGCACGCTGCCCCGCCAAGGCGTAACTTGGCAGGATGGCATACTTGCCATCCCAATTACTTATGTATAAAAAGGGCTGTAATTCCAACATGGATCACTGGATATGGATGTAAATTCCCTTCAATGAAAGCTCAGTCTACATTTTAACCTCTTGAATATAATTTAGTACTTAGTTGCAAATCCTTTGCATTTGATGTCTTACTGAAGTCTGCAACTCACAGACATCATCAGATACTGGGTATCTTCTCTGGTGATGCTTTGCTACACCTGTACTGCAGCCATCTTCAATTCCTGTTTGTCGCAGGGGATTTTTGCCTTCAATCTTGTCTTCAGCAAGTGAAAGTTCAATTGGACTCAGGTCAGGTGACTGACTAGGCCAGGCAAGAACATTCCACTTTTTGACCCTGAAAAACGCCTTGGTTGCTTTGGCACTGTGTTTGGGGTCATTGTCCTGCAGCGAGGTGAAGCGGCGTCCAATGAGTTTTCTGACATTCGGTTGGATCTGAGCAGATGTATTTGTACACTTACACAAATCATCCTGCTGCTACCATCAGCTGTGACATCATCAATAACAACAAGTGAGCCAGTTTCACTGAGTCATAACACTACCTCCACCCTATTTTAAAGGCGAGGGGGTGAATTAGATCACGAGCAGTTCCTTTCTTTCACCAAACTTTTCACTCTCCATCAGGGTACAGGTTAATACTCATGTGATCAGTCCTTAAGAGTTTATTCCAGAACTCAATTTTTTAAAAATATACATTTTAGCAAAACGCTATTCTAGCCCTTCTATTCCTCAAGCTTACTAGAGGTCTGCATCTTGCACTGAACCCAACTGAGGTTAAGCTAGCTGGACTCTGTCAAGCACCAGGATATTTTCAACCAAAATCTGGCTTCTTCTGCCAGGAGAATAAAACCGGGTCGTAAGATCTACTAGCAGGGTAATGATCCAAAGCATTCTTGCATTCCTACATGCACAAAAAACGGTCAACTGACCGCAGCATCAAGCTGTTGGCAATGACCATCTCGGCCTCCTGGCCAAAACCCCATACAAAACCAGTGGGCTGAGCTGAAGAGGAGAGCTCAGAAATCTGAAGAGATCTTGCATGGAGGAATGGTCTCAAATCCCGTGTTCTGTTCTCCCACATCATCAAACAATATCCGGTGCTTTTATCTTAGCAAAGGGAGTTTGCAGAAAGTACTAAATGACTTTAAAAGTGTGACCGTTTTTTTTTTTTTTAAACTCATGGCTGCTGGATGGCTCATTTGGTTAAGGCACTATGCTCTGATGAGCCCGGTGGACTCGGTTTGAATCCTTGACCGTGCCAGTGCTGACCGTGACCCGTAGCTCAATAGGGTGACGCGCAATTGCTGATTGTATATGGATCAGGTAAAGGACCAGGGTTTAGTCCATTAAGGATCTGTGTTCATCGCTCTAGTGACCGCCACTGGTCGATAGAGCGCCCTGTGGACCACATGGGAAAGCCGCATATAAAAGGTCTTCCTCAGACTCCACTCTGCGAACTTAGCAAGCTTAGCCTGCGGTGTGAGAAGAAGCAGCTGGCGACAACCCCATGTTTCGGAGGAGAACGCTGGACATCTACCCTCTCCGGAATTGTCAGTGGGGCTTGCAGCATGAACGTGGCAGCGGTTGCAGGTGATTGGCCATTCCAAATTGGGGAGGGAATGGGAGATGCTCAGCACCACGTTGGGTGCCATATTCATGTTCAAATAAATACATTTTTTTAAATGATCTCTCAGCAGATTTTGTTCATATTAATTGAGGGTGCCAGTAATTCTGGGAGGCACTGTGTGCATGTATGTGGGTATGTGTTTGAAGATGGGCAGTATCACCATTGAAAGGTACCAAAACTTTAAGGGGTCCGGAGATATACTACATGGACAAAAGTATGTGGACACCTGACATCTAACATCTCATGCAAAATAATGGGCCCTAATATGGAGTTTGTCCACCCTTTGCAGCTATAACAAACTCCACTTGTTATAGTGGGTCGGAAACTGTTTGGGCAAGTATGCCTGGCTTTCCAATTGATCCCAAATGTGTTAGATGGGGTTGAGGTCAGGGCTCTGTACAAGCCAGTCAAGTTCTTCCAAATGATTTTGTCAAAACCCTTTTCTATATGGATCTCGCTGCGTGCCCAGGGGGCATTGTCATGTTGAAACAGTAAAGGGCCTTCCCCAAACAGTTACCAAAAAAATTTGTAAGCACGGAATCATCTAGAATGTCACTGTATTAAGATTTGCCTTCACAGAAACTAAGGGGCCTAGCCCAAACCATGAAAAACAAACCCGGACCAAGGGGTGTCCAGACACCTTTAGTTATATAGTGTAGCTTCCAGAACCTTCTACACATCCAATTACACTCCTCCGTAATGTCCAAAGTAAATCATACATCTACCGACACATTGAAGACCTGTGAAAGCAGCCTGTGTTGTCGTACATTTTGTGCTGTACAAACGTACAGATGTTCCAGATAAAATCCTAGAGGGGAAAAAATGAATGCACTAACTCCCACTGACTCGTGCAACAACGTTACCATTAGGAGAGTCGATATTTCTCAGCTTGAGACTGGTTAACCGCGTCGGTGCTGTCGAGGGGAACCGCGCCCGCCATCGCGACGGAAAGTTGGGGTCGCCGCTCCCAAGACGATCGAGACGTTGACGAATCTCGTTTCCAACGGCCGGGGGGGACGGAACCGCGAGCCGAATCGGGAGTTCGGGAAAAAAAAAAACGGGAACGAGGGTTAGCGCGGCTTTTTTTGCGCGAGGCGGGGGGTGGGGGGTGGGGGGTAGGGGGGGGGATTGGGGGAGTGGAAGGGGGCCGTTCGCTCTCCGTACCGGCGGAATAAAAAATGAAGGGTGTTCGGAGCCCGCTGTTCATTTAACGCAAGGTTAGGCGGGCCGATAAGACGGATGGACTGTCAGCGGCGCAACCCGCGAGCGCGCGCTCAGTCACGGCCGCCTGACGTACCGCGGGTGCGCCGCCTGATATATACCGCAGGAACGCACGGCGGAGCTCCGCGCCCGGCGCGCATCCATCAGCCGGATCCAACAGGCGCAAATAAACAGGAGCGGGAAAACCGAAGCGTTCTCAACGGCGGCTTCGCGCCCCTCCGCCAGCCTTCGGCCCGTATATTACCGGCAGTTACATTACATTACAGGCATTTAGCAGACGCTCTTATCCAGAGCGACTTACACAACTTTTTACACAGCATTTTACATTGTATCCATTTATACAGCTGGATATATACTGAAGCAATCTCGGTTAAGTACCTTGCTCAAGGGTACGACGGCAGTGTCCTTAACCCGGGAATCGAACCTGCGACCCAGTTCCTTACCCACTGTGCTACACCCCGTCCAGTTAATAAGGGAAACCGACAGGGTGGGGGGGGGGGGGACCGGCAGCTTCCCATAAAAAACCAAACGAGAAGGGGGGGGGGGGGGGGGTGTTTGGAACGCCATTACGTCCGGGGAAACACTTAACAACCGAAGGGTGCGGGAGATAATAACCTAATATTGATTAATCCATAAAAGCCGATACCGGCATTAGGAGCCCGCCCGCTTCCAGAACGGGCGACGACGCCAGAGTTATTACCCTCGCATCTCCGGCCGGGCGACTTTGTTTGCCAATAACAACAAAAAAAAAGAAGTGAAATATTGCCATAAGAAAGCTATTAAATTTTAGCCCCGAGCGCCCAAAAGTAAAAACTAGAATTAAGTGTTTGTTTTTTTTTTAAACAATCGAAACGGCGCAAGCGCTTCGAATCGCGTCGCCGGACAAAAGCCGTACGAAGCGCAGGATCAGAAGCGTGCGAAGTGAGAGCGAAAGGAACAGAACGCGAGTACCACCTGAACGACGGAAACAGCTGAAGAGAGCGAAGGAACCGCGCCCTCTCCCCTTCGCGTCTCCGTCGGTTACCTTCACCTGCGAGGCAGCGGGGCGAGCCGTCAGCCGTCAATCAAGCAGGTGGCTCCACTCACCTGCAGCTTGAATTGGGCCCGCATTAGGGCTGTGCCTGTAATTACTCTCCCTGGCCTGACAATTTTGATTAGCGGGGAGATGACGAGGGCGGGGGGCGGGGGAGGGGGGCGGAGACAGTGGCCTACTTACCGTGCAGAGGGTGCCGTGGGTAATCTTCAAGCAGAAGTCCGCCTCAAACTCCAGCTCCGAGACGCACACCGTGTTGCAATCGATGGTCTGTGGGACGGGAGCCAGAGAATACCGTGAGAATGCTGGCATCGTGTGTGCGTGCATGTGTGTGTATGTGTGTGTCTGTGTGTGCGTGTGTGTGCGTGTGTGTGTGTGTGTGCCTGGGTGTGTTATGTGCATGTTTGCACATGCGTGTGTGTGTAAGTGTGAGTCTGTGAGCATCTGTGCATCTGTGCGTGCATGTGTGTATGTGTGTGAATCTGTGTGCGTGTGTGTGTGTGTGTGCATATGTAAGTGTGTGTGTGCGCGTCTTTGTGTCTGTAAGTATGTAGGTGTGTATGTCTGTGGGTCTGTGCGTGTGCGCGTCTGTAAGTGTGTGTGTGTGTGTGTGTGCATCTGTAAGTGTGTGTGCACGTCTTTGTGTCTGTAAGTGTGTGTGTGCACGTATGTAAGTGTGTGTGTGCGTCTGTAAGAGCATGTGTGTGTGTGCGTGCGTATGTGAGTGTGTGTGCATATGTGTGTGCGTCTGTAAGAATGTGTGTGTGTGTGTGCATCTGTGAATGTGTGTGTGTGTGCGTCTGTAAGAGTGTGTGTGTGTGCGTGCGTATGTAAGAGTGTGTGTGTGTGTGTGTGTGTGTGCGCGTATGTAAGTGTGTGTGTGTGTGTGCGCATATGTAGAGAGTGTGTGTGTGTGTGTGTGTGTGTGCGCGTCTGTAAAAGTGTGTGTGTGTGTGTGTGTGCGTGTGTGTCTGTAAGAGTGTGAGTGTGTATGTGTGTGTGTGTGTGTGTGTGCGCGTATGTAAAAGTGTGTGTGTGTGTGCGTGTGTGTCTGTAAGAGTGTAAGAGTGTGTGTGTGTGTGTGTGTGTGTGCGTGTGCGTGTGTGTCTGTAAGAGTGTAAGAGTGTGTGTGTGTGCGCGCGCGTATGTAAGAGTGTGTGTGTGTGTGTGTGTGTGTGTGTCCGCGTACTGAGACAAATCTCCACTGTCACGGCTGTCTCCTTCCTAGTTCTGAAGCTCTGATCTATAAGGTGACAGCTCCGCCAACCCAGAGCCGCGTTCCGGCTGTGCCGGGGTCCCGACCCGGGCAGCGGTACGGAACCCAGAAGCAGACGGGCGCTCCCCCGACGCCGCCGGTGCCCAGGGCGACCGAATGAGCGCGCCCGAATCGAACCGCGGAAGAGCGGTGGTGTAATTTAAAGCCCAGGAGCCGTCCGTTTCTTTCACCGCCAGGAACGCCATCGACCGAAAACTCAAATCCCGTCGCTCGCCGCGTTTGCGCCATTCGTCAGGGGGGGGGGGGGGGGGGGGTTGGATGAAAACGCAATGAGGAGAAATTAAAGGATCAGGACCTCCGGCCCGACGAGCCAAAATAAACGAACAAGGGTTAGAGGTTGGGGGGGGAAAAAAAACAGTTAGCGCGTAGCGCGGCTCGTCGATAAAAAAAAAACATGGCGAAAATCAACACCGAACGTTCCCGGCTTCTACGGCGGGCACTGAAGTGAGCGAGCGCACTTTGCGGCGACAAAACAAACTCAAACGGCTGAACAGACTTACGACACTTGAAGCCTGATTGCTAGTGTCGAGTGCGAAACTTAGCGCGTTTCGTTAGCCGCAGTACACCCTTTGGAACGGCTAGCCGCCGGGGAGAGACTGATGAAGTGTACTGGAGAAAACTTAAACGAGAATCAGAGGGCGTGTTTGTGAAAGCCGCTCCCGGGGGGGGTGCGTATCTCCGTCGCCCCCTGCTGGTGGCGGAGCCGATGTCGCCCCCCCTGCGGATGGTTCGTGGGTTTCGGAGCTCTGCGTCACGTGACGGGGAAGCGTTTCAAAGTCGCATCTCAACCTCGCGGGTCAAGCGTGTTTAAAATGACCTCGCCTTGTAAGCTGCTCTGAACAAGATGCTAAACGGAAGCAACGTAATACACAACATTTCTAAATTTCACTCCAGTGAAACAAAGGAAAAGAAAATAAGAATAATAATAACAATAACAATAATAAGAAGAACAACAACAACAATAATAACAAGAATAACAATAATAATAACAATAATAATAACAATAATAATAATAATAATAATAATAATAATAATAATAAATGTGCACCATCTT